>NW_026623825.1:310133-403211 GCF_030028575.1 Malurus melanocephalus | reverse complement strand
GAGAGGCAAAACCTGAGGGAAGGCAGTGAAAAATCTAAAAAGCACAAAAATCTACCAGGATCTGAGGAGGAATAAAGGTCAGCCAAAGCTCTGAGCAAGCAGCAGGTGGAGCAGGGATTTATCCAAGCACAACTCAGCTGTGACAGCAGGAGCCTTCTGGGATTAACCAGCTCTTGGTAGGTTTTTCCACGAGCACAGATGTTTGGCTGAAGGTCACCTGCCTAAGCCTCAGCTTTGGGGCTCTTTTTCCACACTTCATTTAGTGTGCTGCTCCAGCAGCCCCAGCTCCCATTGAACACAGCTCTTTGCATGCCTGCACCTCCTGCTTGGGGTGCTCCAAGGCACCAGGGGCCAGGCAGAGGTGGGAGAGAGCACCGTGTTCCCACAGCAAGGAACATGAATGACACACAYAGGAATGGGAAGCAGCTTGAACAGTTCTAAATATATGAGCTGGGCAGCTCTGGGATATAAAACACACCACAAAAAAAGCGGGGTGTGTGGAATTGAGGAGAGGTGCCAGCTTCAGCAGGAAATCYAGCATGGAAGTGGGATGGCAGATGACAGCGTTGTGAGAAGGGAACAAAGCAAAGCAGGGGAGATTGGGCAGCAGAAGCAGGAACCAGAGAGGTTGTGGATTCCCCATCCCTRAAGTGTCCAARGCAAGGCTGGRCAGGGCTTGGAGCACYCTGGGATARTGGRAGCTGTCCCTGCCCATGGCAGGGGGTGGAACAAGAYGGGCTTTAAGGTCCCTTCCAACCCAAACCATCCTGGGATTCTGTAAAACCTGAGCCCAAGGGGCTGGGAGATCCACAGGCAGGTGAAAGGCACACAAACACAGGACACACCCCAAAGATTTCCCCCTTCCCTTCCAAAAAGTGACTGGGCCATAAAACCCGCAGTGCCCGTTACCAGATGCGGCAGGTCCGGGGATAATCCTCATTCCTCGATATCACTCCCATGGGCAGCACGAAGGGCTGGGTAGCTGGTGCCTTGTCCTGGGTGGTCCCCTCTGCCCCAGATGCAGTCTCCTCCCCCTCAGCACCTTCTCCTCCCAGGGGACTGGCAGGCTGGCAGGCAGCTTGCTGGGAATGCTGCTCTTCCTCCTGCTGCTGCTGCTGCTCCTCCCGCCGGACCTGCTCCTGCACCTCCAGCACGATGCGGGACAGCTCGCTGAAATCTCGCAGGTTCTCGATGTCAGGCAGCTGCAGAGGATGGGCCAGGTCTATCTCCACAGTCTGCTGTCCAGCTGGGATGTTGGGATCTCCCTGGGGACAGGAAGGAACAGTACAGCTGCACACACCGAGTTCTATGGAGCCATCACCTGGCTTATTCACAGCTCACCCTACAATCACCAAGCTGGCAACAAAAAAAAAACCATTTAGACCTTGTTTGCTGTTGTCTGACATCTCTGCTTTCCCTTTCCCAGAAATAGAACTTTAAATCAAAAGCTGTACTTGCAGCTGCAGCTGCATTTCAGCAGAATCCCCTCCCTGCAGGGAGGAAGGAGCTCCCCTGCCTGACTCCAGTGAAGAGCTGCCAGCATCTGGTACCTGCTCCTCAAACACACACAGGGGATCTCCAGTGACCTGCTACCAGCTGCTCACAGAAAGCAGCTGGAAGGGAGAGAAAAGGAAGGGGGAAACAGGARAAACTTTGCAGAGCAGGTTCTGGTTACTCTGCATGTGCTGTGAGATTCACCCAATGCCAGCAAACCCCACAGGGAACAGGGTTTGGGCTGGCAGCTCCCAGACAGACATCTCTCCTATGCAACCATGGCACTGAAAACACTTCAACAAGCACCTGAGAGAAAGGAAAATGCACTCACAGTGATTTTGGTGCCCTTGGCTTTCCTCCCATGAAAGCTCAGCATGACAATCTCCAGCCCGTGGCTGCCRTAGGTGCCTTTGAAGAGGCCTGGCTGGATGAGGTCGTCGGGGCTGCTGGGGGGGAGGTAGATGCGCCGGTACGTCAGGCAGTTGCTGTGCAAGAGAAAAACGTCAGGGAAGTCAAGAAAAAAACCCCTCAGCACCAGCAGTGTGTTTGCATTCTGCTCCTCCAGCAGCTTGGGGATGCTGTCAAGGCAGGCAGGATCGGTGTTTTTAGCAATGCAAACAAGCTCAGCGGATTTGCGCTTCCTCCCTCCCTTCACTTCTCTCCCCACCACCCTCGTGAGCACACCAGGAGATTCCTGCAGCAWGGAAACCTCCTCAGCCCTTGAGATTGCCAGAAAACCTCAGAGTGGAGCATATTTAAACATCTGCTGCAGTGAGGTGGCTGCTAATGGAAGCTGGGAGAGATGGTTGAAATCCCCCAGTTTCTCAGGGACTCTCTGATTCCTGCACTACAAAGCACGCTGACTAATATGGATAATAACCACACACTCCTTGGGATCTCAGGCATTTGCTCTGTCTTCACATTAAACACAGTTAAAYGGCTCAAAAGCGCCTTACTGAGCACAGTTATTGTGTAGAACTTGGAATCCTATTCCTACTGCTGTCATCCCAGCTCATCTCCCTGTACAGCTGGAAAGCACTGCAGAGACACAACATTCTCTGGCTGTGAGAGCTCATGGAAAACCCCAAGGAAAAAAAAAAAAACTTGGGGAAAAATGCTCCAGTGKGCTGTGAAGGTGCAGCAGCCTCACTACAAAGAGCAGGAGCAACTTACTCATATTGGCTGGTGTAGATGAAYTTCATGAGGATGAGCTCCTGCATGTGCTCGTGGAAAATGTCTTCCAGAGTCCGACCCCACTCCTCCCTCAGCCACGTCCGGAATTCCTGCAGCACGAGGAGAAAATGGGGAAGATGAGGTCATTTCAGTGATGTGCCCCAAGATGGCTTCACTCTGTGGCTCTGTGGCAGCACATTTGCCTGGCAGAGGCACAGAAAGGGAATGTGCTCTGCCAAAGACAGGGGAATGCAGCTGGATTTGGGAACGAGCACGTGTTGCTGCAGAGCTGGCTGGGAAACAGGCTTAACAAACAGAGTGCCAGTCAGCACATCATAAACAGGCTCCCCYTCAAATAAATCCCAGGCACAACCATAAACCTCCCAGAATAAAAGCATGAGCATGGTCTGTTACTGCAAAGTAGYTCGTCTACTCTTTCTTTCACAGTAACTCATTTGTGTGCCCACAAGCTGACTCCTGTGCCCTGTCCTGACATGCTCAACAGAAAAGAAAAAGCTTTTGAAAAGCACTGAGGGTTTAGGAGGTTAAATCCTGCTGATTTAATACTGATGCATCTAAATCCAAAGGGTGCTTTGAAAGCATCTCCTGAAGTACCCCAACTGCAGCTCTGACAAGTTAATACCCAGCCATGAGTTGGTGTGATAACAGCTTACACTGCGATAGCAGCCTGCCAAGTGATATTCCAAACCTGCCTGCTTTATCTTCCCAAGCCAGATCCTCCAATTACCATAATGCCACGCACACTCAACGTGCTGCTTTGAAAGTATTAAAGCATTTCTCATCTGCTCCAGCACCAGAAAACACTTAACTAAACCTTTCACCCAGATGCTTGCCATTAGCATGCAGACATTTTGCAGCATTCCTCAGAAGCAGCTGAAATATTGGATTTGTCCTGGCACAGGTATCCATCCTGACATTTACAGCTGCACCTAAACACAGGTATTCCAGTCAGGAATCTGCCTGGCTGGGCAGAGCTGACAGACACAGGAGAAACAACCAAATGAAGCTTTTAATCCCTGGAGCAAGACAAGCAGAGRGAAGGTGCCCCACTGACCAGAAGTATCCAAGTGCAGCTGGTGCTCCCTGTGTTTGAAAGATCTTAATTACACAGACAGCWATGCCACAGAGATCAGTGCCTGGAGTGCTGTGTGATGTCCAAAATGTGCTGCTGTCCCTCCCTGGACGGATCTGCCACCAAAACAGCAGCAGGGTGCTGGGGCTCAAAGAGCCTGACACAGAAACCTGCCAAAATCAGGCAATCAGCCCAAAGCTCCCAGCCTGGCTTTTCATGTATGCTCAACCACACGGAAATGAGAAGGGAGAAGGGCATCTCCCAGACYCCAAGAGCAGCTGAGAGCTGAGAAAAGGACACACAAAGAGCCTCAGCCTGGCAGAGCACTCACCTCCTGCCGTCCCCCTGACATCCGGTGGTGATCYGTCTGGTTGCACTTGGTGGAGAACTCGTCCTTCTTTACAATCTGTGGTTACCATGGAGGAGAATTGAGCAGGTTACAGAGCTGGTTTGAGATGCTTTGGRTGATGTAGCTAAGACTGCTCATGGTAAATGCTTTACAAAACAAACATTGCTGGGTTTGCTACAACACAGAAATCATTCAGTGATACCGAGCGCAGCAGCTACAGAACACAGAAATAAAAGCAATAAAACCAAAGGCACTCTAATGAAAATAACAGCTTTAAGCTTCTCTATTTCAGCTTCCTCCTTTAAAGAAAAACAAACAACCTGTCAGGAAGCTTTTAAAGCATCCAATGGATGCTGCATTCCCTTCTCAAGGTGTCACCACAGAGAGCTGCAGGACAGGTCTGTGTCTGCCTGGGCACAGTCACCACCCATCCAGGGCCACTTTACACATCCCTGCCCCAGCCTGTGCACATCCTGGTGCTCCCAGCCTCCCACCATGCCCCAGCCGAACAGAAAACAGCACAACAGCCTGGCTGTGCCATTGCCAGGAACAAAYTCAGAGCAGGGAACAGCCCACACAACTTGTCAGACACATAATGAGTGTAAAGCTGGCACCCACACACACAACAGGGTGGTGAAAGCCACATCTCTGAAAWAACATCCTCCAGYTTTCTGATGAATCCACTTYCAGAGCTGAGTGCACAGAGAGGGRCAGAGGAGCTCACCTGGATGTGGCCATTGTGAGGTCCCTTGTGGCCATACATGCACTCCACCGTGGCACATTTCCTCTCCATSAGATGAATCCTGAAGAGGGGTTTGAATCTCATGGGATCATCCACGTGAGGGTCGTGAGGAGGCAGGTACATCCAGCCAATGATGAACAAACCATCCACCTGCAGAGGGACAGGACACAAAGCCCACGAGATCAGCCTTGCAGGATTCCTCATGAATTTGCAGCAAACTCTGGGGCCTCTTGTGGCCCATGGCAGGAGCTGCAGAACAGTTTGCTGTGCTCCCAAACAGCTTTCCAGCCTTTAACCCAGACCATATGCACTCCCTGGGAGAAGAGAGGTTCTTTATGAGGTTTCCTGCACCACTGGAAAAAGCTCAGGCCTTTATTGCTGCAAACGACTTGCCTGGAGTGCAGGATCCAGAGGGGGAGACCACCCAGCAAGGCAGACTCTAATTGGTTTGAGAGCTCCTGCTGGCAGATATTCCAGCAGATGAATTCTGCTTCCTGTGATTATCCCTGCCTTTTGGAGGAGGAATTATTTGGCTCTGTTACTCAGACAGAGCACAGGAAGCAACACTCTCCTCCACTGAGAGGCACAAGTGCCAGCCCCTCTCCTGCACTCCCAACAGAATCCTTCCCCTCTGCAATTCCACAGGCAGGATATTCTCCAAAAAGAGGGATCTGAGAAGGCAGRGCAGTCCCACAAAGACTCTGTCAGGTCACAGTGGAAGCACTGATGCAGTTGGACCCCTCTAACACAGTTCATGGAACAGAATCTTGCAAAACCCGAAGACCTCATGATTTGTGATGGCTCAACCTGGTGGTTACTGAACCTTGGTGCAGAGCACAGGGCTCCAGGCAACTCCTCCCTCAGCTCTCACCAGCTCAGAGCCAAATATTGTTCATTAACTGCTCTCCCAGCAGCACCAGAGCTGCCAGAACCCACAGATCTTGCACCAGGGTCACTCCAATCTGATGCACAGTAAAGGTTTGCCAACCACACAACTGCAAAACCCTTTGTGAAAGGTTCGGCTCAAGCAAAGAAAATGAATAGATTCCTGTGGCAGCCACTGGAATATCAGCATTTAAATCAATCCTTTCCCTCAAACATTGATCGTGTTTTCTGTGTGGTCCTGGGGCTCTTTGGGGTATAGCTGAAAGGTAAAAGAACTGACTGGAGAAAGGTGATGATGAYAAAAAGAATCCCAGAACTGCTTAGGCTGGAAAGGTTATCGAGTCCAACCAGTGAGCAATCCCCACCCCGAGCAATGAGTGCCACATCCACTCCAGGAATGGGAATTCCACCACCTCCCCCATTCCTGTGTTTAACAACCTTTCCTGTGAAGAAATTCCTCCTRATGTCCAAYATKAGAGAAACCAAGAAAGCACCAAGGAGCAACTTCTGGGTCCAAATCACTGGCTTGAGGGCTGACTGTTCAGACTCCTTAAGGGTGTGGAAAGTCTCCAAACCAGCCCTGAGTGCTGCAAAGGCCCGGGCTGAGGTACTCACTCACCACCACGTTCAGCAGTCCCCCGTAGGGTCCAATGTCTGGCTGCCACAATCCCAGGATGTGCCGGTACCGGTGCAGCACTAGGGAACAGGGAGACACTCCAGTGAGCACAGCCAGCCAGRAATCAGGATTTTGGGGATGAAAAGGCTGCTCCCAGTGCTGGCCAATAGCACCCACACTGCCTTTGCTCAGGAGAATGAGCTGTGTGCCAGCCCAACCAGGCAGCTCTGAGCAAGGCTTCCCACAAGCTCACACACACAGAAATTCTTTGCTCCCAGCCCTGTGCAAGGGTGGAACCACCTACCTCACCAGGAACTCCCAGAAAACTTKTGCAACACRATGCCATTAATGCAAATCACACGAYAGAATCAGAGCTAAAAACAAAGGAAAGCATCTGCTGCCTTCAGGGACCAAAAATGCACTCGGTGCTTCACACTGCAAAGCAACAGAAAATCAGGACGGGCAGGAAGGCAGGAAATTGGAGTGTTTTGAAAGCATTTCCCTGCCTGGTGTAAGATAAACTTGGCTCCAGAGTTAAGCATCCCTAAAAACAGCCACTGGAAGCATGGGCAAAGCACACAGATCACTCCAGCTTGGGAATGTGGTGGAGTGGGCAGCTCAGTCACGGCCTTAAAAATGCTACAGAAGCAGCTACACATCAGCAGTGCCCCAAAGCTGCTTCCAAAACCCACTCCAAATCTACTGCAGGACTTGAGGCTTCTCTGTTTCTCATCCCAGAGCCAGGTGTCCCTTCAACCCCACCTAAATAAAGGAATATTTTCAGCAAGCAGGAGAAAAGGGCTGTTACAGAGTGATCTTAAACCTCCTGCTGTAAGCAAAGCTTAGAGATGGGATCTGCCTCCAGCCCTTACACAGCCATTCCTCTTGTCCAGCTCATTTCCTTCTGTCCATCTAATTTCCTCACAGGACCAGCAATCTTCACAGGAAGACATAACACAGCCTGGCATTTTGGGCAGGAAGAACAGGATGCACATTATTTCCATGAAGATGGCAAGAAGATATTTCACAGGCCTTCCAGTGATGTCCAYGGCCAATTCAGAAGGCCACAATAACTCATTTTAACCTCCAGGACTGGCTTGAATAATAGGCTTGGGTTTGCATCAATTTAAAAGAAAAATTGAGTTTCAGTGMAGCTGTTCCAGCAGCTTTGTTTCATTAATTACTTCAGGCAGCAAGAACTACACGAGTGGTTTTATTCCACCAAAGTAAGAAGCTCAGGASAGCAGGGAGGGATGTCCAGAGCTGCTGCCAATTGGCCTGGAGGAGCTTTTTCCCTGGGCAATGTCACACTGATGGCCTGGTTTCACCCAGGGCACCAAGTGCAGCACAAACAGCACCAAGGCAGGCAGGCAGAGCTCATTCCCAGCTCAGTAATTACACATTAATTAATGGGATGAGCTGCTCCTCCCACCACAGTCTGCCTTCTACCCTGTCTGCCACAGAGCTSATAAAACCCAGCTTTTTAATTTATTCGTATTTTTAGGACAGAAAATGAAGTTATGCAGGGGGAATGAGGATGTCCCTCCTAGCCCAGCTCCTGTTAGGAGCAATTTCAGGAAACTGGAGGCCAAAAAAAATCCCATTCACTTCCAGAAGTTACTGGGGAAAATGCTGGTGCTTGGCCAAAGGCCCAAACAAGTCTCACAGCAAAAGCAAAGATCAGTTTTCAAGCCTGGGCTGTCTCTGGGTTCCAACAAAACAGCAGCTAATGTTCACTGCAGGGAAAACCTGATGAATTCCAGCTCTGGCTTTCCTGGTAGGAGACAAGATGGATCTGACAGTTGTTCCCCTTYCTGCTCCTCGAAAGAAAACAGCACTTGGGTTTTTCTCCAAGGTTTTCCACTGCCTGTGCTCAGTCCTGGAGAAGCCTCTTGCCTGTCCAAATTCCTGAGCTCACGTCCTGCCAAATGGAGCAAAACCACATCCACTGGATGCTCCAGSACAGCCTTCATCCAGCCTGGATATTCCACAAGCAGCCCTGCAGGTTCTTCAAATGGGAAGAGGGCTTGAATCCAGCTGAGGATGGGTTTGGAAAAGCAGGRAAAGCCAAGTTCCCACTGCCAGGAGGCTGCCTGGGGAAGGCTCTGCCCAGGAAGGACCCAATCCACTGAAATTCTCCCGAATTCCTGGGATGCAGGAAGGTCTAGGTAAGCAAAATGAGCTGGAACAATGTAAGCAGTGGCCAGGGTGGTGATACCTGAGCTGCTCTRGGAAGAGCTCAGGGTAATCCAGGTGAGCTTAAATCCCTGGGGAAAGTGATCTGAGCTCACCTGGCTGACACTACCTAAGCAGCACTTTGGGAACACTTCCATGGAAAATTCTGACAACACAGAAAGGGACAAATGGACCTTTGCTCTTCAGCCACAACTTAAAGAACCATAAAATCATTCAGGTTTGAAAAGATCATCAAGTCCAAGCTTTTCCCCAAGGAACACAACAAAAGGGGCACATCAGAAGTTCAGGGCTGCCGGTGAAGAATTAGTAACTGAGGGAAAAACATTAAATGCCATTTAGGAGCCATCATMAACAGCACATTTGGAGCAAACATCCAATCTCCAAAGAAATCCATCATCCTGCAGCTTGGATGTCTTCTCCTTGCCATCCAGCCCTGGAATATGGTATTGACAGGCACCCCAGGCTGCCAAACCCAAACCTTTGTCCCAGTTCCTRCTGCAGCCCTGCTGCTGGTGTGTCCTGACTCACATTGAAATCCCCACATCCCCTGTTTGGTTTCTTCCCCCTCAGCACAGGGAATTCTGCAGCATTCACTCCCTCATTAATGTGTGTGAAAAACTCCACTCCCAAGCAGTGGTGAGTTAGTAAGAGGAGCCTGCCAAACTCTGCAGACCCAAAGGAGCATCAGAGGCAGCTCAACACCCCCTCCAAATAAACACCAAACACTCCTGGCTTCCTTAATTGATGTAAACTAATTAGTCCTTCCCCCTCAGTTCCTGCTGAACGCTGAACTCCAAGCRTTTGACTATTCCTCCCTCAGCACAACATGAAGAGGGAAAAAAAAAAGGTGAGGAAGGCAAATCACAATCTTTAAAACATTAGCAGAACGTTTCCTAGAGACAGACATGGTGCTTCAAAGGATTCAGTGTGCAGGGAGGGAATTACTATGGGAACACTCAGCATTTTTCACTGGAAAAGGCTGYGGATCTGACTGTGTGTGGCTCACTCAGATCACAACAAAACTCTCTGCCAGTCCAGAGCTGCTTTTGGGAGGCCTCATGTTGTGGCTTATGAGACACCTCACCAGAGTATCTGAACATTTTCCTCTAAGAAAAGAGCAATTCCTAGCGAGCAGAGTGAGTAAAAGAGATTCTCAACAAAAGCCCCCCCCAAGCTCAGTGCCTGCCCTGCTCCTGCTGTCCCCCCGCAGGGTCACAGCGCTSCTCCAGCACACACCACACCCCACGGGTGGCACCTCCCTGCTGTCCCAAAGGATCCCCAGGCCTCTGCTCCAAGCCAGGGCACACTCCATGCAGCATCCCGGGCGTGCTGGGCGCAGGCAGCAGCAGGGTACGTACGGCAGGTGTAAACATCTCTGTACTCCATGTGCTCGTAGTCGGGCAGGATTTTCATAAAACGCCCCGACTTCACCCGTGGGTTTATACCTGAACAGACAGAGCAGGGTGAGTGCCAGCAAACTCTGCTCCACTGGGACCAGCAAACAGTTCCATGGATCTGGACCGACCACCAGCTCTCTCCTTGACTTTGCTTCCAGTTGTTTCCATCACCCCCAGTCTCACGTGAGCAGGATTCCTCACACAGAACTTTCAGATTCCCACAGACATCATTTATAAATGGCATTTACTGAATTAAAGCCTTTCCTCAAACTGTGCACTGCTGCCTCAAGAACTCCAAGTAACTCCATGGACAGCAGCCCAGGCCTTGGATTAGTTCTGCTTTCAGGCACTCGAGCTCAGTTYCCATTTTCCCACACCATTTCTCACAGAAGCAAACTCAGTGAAGGCAATAATCCCAAATTAACTCCTCTACAATTAAAGAGGTTTATGGGACAGTAGAGAAAATGGGGTGACACCAGCAGGAAACTGCTCCTGGCAMAGGGCAAAGCTGCATCTGAGCAGAGGAGCTGAGATGGTGCATCCTGAAAATCAGGATCGACTGCCAAGTGTTCCCACTTTGGAGCAACCATCACTGCTTGGGATTGCTGGATGGATCTGGACAAAAACCTTACAGAAAAGTGAAGGAAAACCCATCCCAAGGGTGGGTCTCACATATCAAGTGTGACTCTTTGCTAATGGATGCCATGGATTTGGAAACCACTCATGGGAACAAATGTGTGAGACAGATCTATGGCAGGTTATTAAATAAACAAACTGAAAAACCTGGGAACAATGAGAATGTTTAGGAAAATATCCCACRGGCTCGCCCTCTCCTCAGCCTCCCTGCCCACAGTCATGGGAGATACTGGCTTAGAGAATCACTGCTGTCCTGAGGCAATAAGGCCATTTTTACTCACAATGCATAAAAAGCATTAAATATCACTTTAGTATCTCCAAACCATGGAAATTGTGCAGTGAAAAGCACTAAAGGTCRTGAAGAGATGTTGTCCCAATGAAGAACTGAGATCTGACCTGGTTTGTGCTGTGTGGCTGTCACCACACCAGTGCCACACTAAAATAGGGGATTAAATGGGAATTAAGGGAGGGTTAATGGGACTTCTCTGGGGACATCTGTGTGCTGGCTCAGCATTAGTCGGCCCTCCAGCCAGGAAAATGTGGCTTTTCCATCCCTAGTGTGGTGTATAACAGGGAAAGACAAATATTAGATGATGATACGATGTTCCTGTGGATGCTCAGCAAGTCTGTTAAAGATGGGATTAAACCCTTTCTCCCTGTTCTTCACAGCTTTAAGGTCAATGTTTGAGGTCATTGCTGCTTCAAGGCTCTAAAGGGCCCCACATCCACAGCCATTCCCAAAACACAGAAACTCCTGCCAGGCTCTCCTCCTTCCCTTTCCCACTCTACTACACCCATTTCCTTTCACTGAGACCAAGGCTTAGAAAAAAAAAAAAAAAACATTAATTCCTTAGTAAGGTCTGAAAATTGCAAAAAAAGGATGAAAAACTATGAATACACTTTATTAAAAAAATTAAATTACATATTCTTTTCTCAGCAAAGGATTGGGAGGCACAGAAATCCCAACTCCTGGCATCTGCTTAGTATGAAATAAAACTCCAAACATGTCAAATTCCCAGTGAAAGCCCTGCAAGTCAGTCTGAATAACTTCTGCCACCAAAGTTTTAATAAATATTCAACATTTCTGTGCTCTCAAAAATGGAATTCAGCAAGGTTTGGATTGGTTTTGTCACTCACGTTTGGCGTAAACATCTCGGCAGGACACTCCTGTGATCTCCAGCTTCCTCAGGTTTTCACACACTCCATATTCTGCAACAACACAGAAAAAAGGGTCAATTCTGGCACAAAGAGGACTTAAACCCAAGGTCTTGATATCAACTACTGAGATCTGACCAGGTGCATTCTYGAAGCTGCCAAAGTAGACCAAATAACTTATTTTTGCTTTAAAAATGATGCGATTTTGTTACACATTCCACCAGCAATGCCTGCAACAAACACACCATAAGGCACAAACACACCCAGCACTGTCACAGCTGCTCACAGCTCAGCYAGAAAAGTGTGAAATGTGGGAGACATCCCCATTCCAGCTGGGATTGGGAGCCTGTTTATGGCAAATCACTGCCATGCACAGCAATTACCTGMTCCCACTGGGGTACCCAGCAGGGAAAACCGCTCATTAGGATCCCAAAGGAAAGGTCACAGACTTGAAAAAGAATGAAATGGAGACATAAAACAGGCCCCAGCGTGTACAAATATGGTTACACTTGAAAGCAGATCAGATTGAGATGGGGCTGTTGTACAGTCAGATGCTTTTGATTGCTTCCAGAACCCCCTGAAAACAAAGGGAGTCGGAGATCTCGGAGCGGCTTTGAAGCGGAAAATGAGATTCTCTCCTTTTATTTTCAGGAAGTCAGTGTTGAACTTCTAAGAAACTTCAAAAAAAAAAAAAAAAAAAATAAAGCAAGTATTAATGTGTTGATGCCAGAAATCCTCAGAAGAGCAGAGGGAGGAAATGAGAGGGAGATCCCAAAAAATCAGCAGTGACAATGCCACCCTGCTGCAGTGACCCCAACATATCTCAGTACAGAAAACTGCCCTCCTTGGCATCAAAGACATCAACAGCACAGATCAAACAGCAGCTTTCCTCAGCAGCACAAATATCTGCCAGATATTTGACACAAAAGTGTCTGTGCAGACTCTCATCAGGCCATTAAATATGAAATTTATCCTTGGCTGAGCATCCTTGAATTAACAACTGTGGCTGTGAAGCACCACCTAACGCTGGAAACCCGCTGCAGGAGAACTCAGGTTCCATAAATAACAAAAGCAGAAGTTTTCCTGAATCAATKCAGCCTCCTCCTGTCTATAAATATAAGTACACGATGTGAAAGCACACAGGATTTACTGTCAGCTGGTCTCCAGGGAATACCCATCCTGCACACATCGCTCTGGGTGAGGGTGGCACGGGTGAGGGTGGGCACAGAGCACAAAAAACACAGTGCCCTTCAGCAGAAAACACAAAGGGCACAGCAGAATTGCTGCTGACTTCCACAGGCAAAGCCAGAGGAAGCTCTGAGTGTTATCGAGCCCAAGGTGGGCTGAGGAAGCACAATTAGGAGAAGCCAGACGAGCTCGCAGGAAGAGCAGCCTGGCACAAACAAACCATTTAGTGCTGGGTCTGTGCCAGCTGAGCCCTGCAGATCCATGAAAACAGAGCTCCAGAATGCACACCCACCCTGCCAGAGCCTTCCCAGCAGCTCAAACACATCCAAGGGATGCAGGAGCAGCAGGGAATGTCCTCAGCTGATGGGAATGTCTTGGGAAGAGGGAAGGAACAGCTGCTTTTGGGAACAGGCAACTCTTTTCCATGTAAACAAACACTCACCTGGCCCCAGGACAGGCAGGGTAAAGTCAGTCAGGGAAGGGATTAGGAAATCATGGGACAGGGAGGATCCTGCCCCAATGGAATCTCTAACAGCACTGAGAGTGACATTCCCTCCTCCTCCAGAAGTGCTGATTTGTCCCCCAAGCCTTCTCCCTAACCCAAAAATCACTCAAGTGAGTGCCATGGGAGACCCAGCACCAGCAGGGACCTCCAAATAACAGAGTGGGGTGGAAGTGATTTGATGTCAAAGCTTCATACAAAGCTGACAACCTGCAGTGAAATTCTATGAAAGCCAAACCATTATTAAAGGGGTTGCAATTCCAATCTTTCTTGGGAAGGCTCAGATTTATTCCAAGTAATAACAAACTCCTTAAAAAAACACAAAAATTGAGGATTCCTATATTGCTACACATTATTTGACATCAGATATCCAAGCCTTATTATCAAGAAAAAATAATCTCATTTTAGTGCACTTTAACACTCATTTTGTAACTAATTCTTATCCTGTTTTGGTCAGCAAACAGCCACAGAGAGTGAAAATGCCACAGTGATGGCTGAGCTCCATAAGTGCATTACCGCAGCTCTTCTGACCCAGCTACTCACACCAGGATGGCCATTTTATGGGAAAAATCAATCTTTTGGCTCACAGTGCCTAAAAAAACCCCTCCAAATATCATAAGCAAGAAAGGCCATCTCTTTTTAACCCAGAAGGCAAGAGGGACATAAATTAACAGCAAGCAGAGCGTCAAGACGACGACAGAAAAAATAAAACTGGTAAGGTTTTCTTAATAGAGAAGACAAATCTCCTTCCAAGAAAGATCTGAAGGGCTCAAGCTTCCTGGAAAATTCCACTTCAGTGCAATTAAATCTATTTTAAGGAAATGTATCTCAGTGCAAGAGCTCAGGGAGTATTTTTATTTTAAGGAGTTAATAGTCACTGAAATTCWCACCCTTAGAAAATGGCTACTTAATCCTCCTTCCAAAGCAAGGAAATTGGAAATTGGTTTTCAAGTTCCCACTGACCAGCTGGAAAGGCTGCTGGAGTGGGTTTATAAGGAGTGCTGATGTCCCAAACACAGGCACACKCTGCTGTTTCCATGGTCACATGCAGGGGATTTAAAGGATTTGGAAAAGCAGCCTCCAGTTRGGAAGAGCTGAACTAACCCTTTTCCAAGTGACATTTAATCCCTGCCCTGCTCCCACCACTTCCAAACCTCATATTCCCATTTCTTCCCCCAAAGGAAGCTGTGTCACCCCCACCCCGCGTGGTCTGTGCTGGAGTTTCAACAACAAACATGGCTCTTCTATTCCAAATTGGGAAAATCCTCTGTGTTCACTCAAAGCCCAAATTCCTGGGGTTTTTTTTTGCTGCCTTTCTCAGCCTGGCAATGCCAGGGAGCTGCTGGGAGCTGGGTGGGGACACAGAGGAAATGAGGATGTCTGGCACAGCTTGATCCCCTTCTGACACCATTACTGAACTTCCACTGTGTCCTGCATGATCAATTCTTCCAATTATCCCTGATAAATGCACCTTCACGAGGCTGGACACAGAACAGAGGGCATAAAAACTCACTGGATKATTCCAGATACCACAAACATGGGAGATTCTCAGGTTATTATCTCTGGAATACAATGTGGACAAATCTGGAACTGGCTTCTTGTTTTCATCAGATCAAAACACACCCAATCCTTTCCCAATCACCTCTCCCACTGGAAGGCTTGGAGTCACCACAGAGACCAGAGCTGCAAAAAAAGCAAATATTTGTTGAAACCCCAAAGCAGAARATGGGCAGCTTCAGATGTGCAGCTTTCACACAGCTCTGAGACCCTCTGAAGGGGGGCTGAGGGTGCTGAGCACCTGCCTGAGCAGCGAGAACAGCCAACCATTGCCAAATTATTGCCTAAGAGCCAGAAAAGGTCGTCAGAGATTAAGCAAAGCCACAGGCTAACACAGTACACAATGTTTCACCTCACTCAAAGGGAGGTTGCAGCCTTATGAAAGCCAGMCCTATGTTTGCCAGCACTACAATGGTTCCCATTTGTGGCAGCATTTGTGCATCAAACTCCTGCATGGATTCCTTGGAATCTTGCAAGAGCTGAACCCCACCCAARTCTCCTCACTGAGTGCACAAATCACATTTCCCACCCTTCTTTTCCAAYTCTTTTCTCCTTCCATACAACCCAAAGGTCAGAAACTTTTGGCACCTTGGCTGACATTTTCCAGCAGGCACAACAGCTGCTGGAGGCTGTTTTCCCAAACAAAAGCCTGYTCATCTAAGCTCTAGAACTGGTTATTCTGCATTACTGGTGTGTTCCCAGGTGTAATGCTGCACATGGCCTGTTCTGATAGAAGATGAAAGAAATTSAGATGAAAAATGGACTATAAGGTGTTAATCAAGGTAGGTCAGGCCACCAGCCAGGGTGACACGAGCTTTAATTCTGCTCCTGCTGCAGAGATCAGCAATCTCCTATTTATAGAAAACATGGAAGTGACTGCAAGCCTCTCCTTTGCCAAGGAAGCAATCCAGAGACATTGTTTACCCCAAACAGTTGCAATGATAAAAGGACAACAGCTCTGTCATGTCACTGTTACACAATTCCTGCCAGTTCATCCCAGCGCTTTCCCAGTTCTCCACCAGCAGCAAAAGCCACTCCATTTTCAGGCAGACAAGGCCGCTGGACACTTGGAATATTTACAGTGTGTTTTYAGGCTAATCTACAGCTGAGCTGGCCCAGAGAGGGCAGAGCAAGACATCAACACTGCACGGATAGAGGGCCCCATCCAACTTGGGACACAGCCAGGCTGTTCCTCACATCCAGCACTGCTCCTGTCCATGGAGAAGGTAAAAAATGGCCCAAACAAAGCACTGCAATAACAGCTTCTCCCAGAGAAACTTCCCACTGTTCTGGGTTCTTTTAGGATGGTGTTTTGTGCCCCTGCACTGCTGTGCATTCCTGAAAACACACGAGTGGTTTTGCACCTGACACCAAGCTGAAGTTTCCCAGTTATTTGTTGGACTTCAGTGATGCTTGTGGAACTCTTCCAGCTCAGGATAYTGCATGATTCCATGATCATCAGCAGGCTTTAGAGTGAATAAACCCCCCAGGCACACGGGCTCTTGCTCTGTTTTTAGGACATGCAGCCTCACAAGACAATTCAGACAGACACAAACACACACTTAAGTAATGATCTCAACTGGGCATCGTCTTGTTTTTGGAAAAAAATTACAAAAAATGATGGCATTTTATGTTTGACTATCACACAGTCACCAATGTATAGTTGTGCAGAAACACAGCACAGAATATTTTCAGTTTTAAATGTGTATTTATATACCAACACCCGAAGTTTACCCATTAAATAATTCTCAATTTTATACTCGTTTGTAAAACCATTCAAAATTACAGTCCTACCACAGAAGCAATGTAAATCACCACAAACAGCCTGAGAAGTGCAGCTGAAGAACTACTTGGAAAACCACAGCTGGTTAAAAGATTCAGTATCAGTTTCACCATTATAAGAAGTTTTTTTGGGGCAGGAACAGCCCCTTATCTGTCCAACACCTGCCTTTGCTACAGGATCCTCCTCAGCCACAGCAGCAGCCACCAAGGCACACTTTGACACTGCTTGGAATGGATATATTGGGAAACAGGAGAAAAAAATGTGCAAAAACAATCAAAATTTGGTTTATGCACCTCTCACCTGGTAGTTAGCTAAGGCCCCTTCCTGCCCAGTTTAGTTCTGGCCATACAAATTCCACTGTTTCTTTCATTTCCTTACATTCCAGCTGAGCTTTTGAACATTGCTTTATCTACTGGAAAGAAAATCCAAGGAGCAGTCATGAACTAGATACATAAATAAATTTATTTCTCCATCAGGCCTCCTATACAAGCCAACCTACGCGATATTTAAAAATCACATATATTTCTATACAAACATGGCCATGATCATAACCCATTAAAATAATTAATCAGCGAAGTTTTACAAACCATTCATCAAATCCACAAACATCCACGAGGGCTTTAAGTCACCAGAGGAGTGTAAGGAAAGATTTAACACCACTTAATTATCCTGTCTCCTAAAACCAATGTTAAATTATTGGGACAATGCTGAACTATGAAATCAGAATGCTTTGGTTGACATTTTCCAGGTGCAGCTTTTGTGTTGTCCAAAGGTTTTTGGATAGTGCTGATAAGGCAAGAACTCATTCCTGCAGGGTTTCAGGGACTGCAGGCAGCCACTGACATACCCAGATCTTTCATCCCTGTGCCCTCACTGGTATTAAAAACAGAAAGCAAACAGGAAAATACACATGACTTCATGTGCTGGCAGCAGGAGCACCTGGCAGGATGGCAGGGTTTGGAGAGATGATGAGCACAGCACGGCAGCACTTGGGAGGTGGGACAGGACTGGATTAACAGAGGACAGAAAGCCACAACGGTGGGAGGAGGAGGATGAGGAGTAATGAGAGAGAACTGCAGTCTCACAGAGCAGGATGGAGGAAAAACACATCCCAGGCCTTCCCACTACTGCAGCACAGCATCCCTGCACCAGARGATCCCTGGAAAATGCACACACGAACCGGGAATCTCTCTGCACCTGGTTCTGTACTTCCCCAAAGGATGCCCTTACCCAGGCCTGATCTCCTCCGTGCACCAAGAGACCCAGAGGGATCCCTGCTCCCGCTGTATCTGCTGTCTCCACGGCTCCAGGAATCCTAAAGAGCCCTTTTTTCCCTGGTGCAGGGGCTGAGCATTCCCTGTCCTCMCTGCCGAAACCTCCCATCCTCAAGATTACCCCACTGATGATGGAAGCATCATCTCCCAGGGCCTGCTCTCATCCCATTCCTCCCCTCCAGCTGCCTCCGGGGGACAACCCCATCTCGATGCTCCTCGCCACCAAGGGATCGTGCCCCAGGGGACCCGAGATGTGCCCACTTCTCCCCCCGGCACACGTGGAGCCCKGCGAGCCACGGCCCCGCATCCCGCACCGCCA
This sequence comes from Malurus melanocephalus, assembly GCF_030028575.1. Classification (NCBI taxonomy): domain Eukaryota; kingdom Metazoa; phylum Chordata; class Aves; order Passeriformes; family Maluridae; genus Malurus; species Malurus melanocephalus. The sequence goes on along the minus strand of NW_026623825.1, from coordinate 384,852 downwards.
ACCCCCAGCTCTGCCTGGCATCTTCAGAGCTCAGCCCTTCAGGACCCCCACTCCATCCCCCCCCCCGCACTCTCCATCCTCTCTTGCATCCTCCAGGCCCCTTCCCCTGCACCCCCGGGACCGTGCATCCCTCGGSCGAGCGGTACCTTCGCGGCAGCGCCGCCGCCAGATCGTGTCGGTGCGGAGGATGCGGCGGAAGGTGGTGCAGACGCGGGCCAGGCTGGGCAGGTCGGTACCGGGCAGGGAACCGAAGATCTGYACCAGGAGCTCCGGGGGCAGCTCCAACAGCGACAGCGGGGCCCTCCCGGCCGGGGCGGCCTCGATGGCAGGTGGCAAAGGCCGCCCACCCTCAATGCGCTCCGCAACCTCATCGTCCTCCGTGACGCCGCCGCCGCCGCCCGTTTCTTCGGGGTCCGTGTCGGTGTCGGGCTCGCTGTCGGCGGCCCCGCGGCGCTGCTCCCTCGCCGCACCGCGCCGGCGGCAGCCGCGGGCCGGCCCTACGCCGCACAAGCGGGCGCACACCGCCATGGCCGCCGCCGCTCTGACAGCGCCTCGGGGCTGCGCCGCCGTGCGCACCGCTGGCCCCGCCCACCGCCAAGTTCCGCCAATCAGCACCGCCCATCCCGCCGCCGGGCCACGCCTCCCGCACGGCTCCGCCAATCAGCGCCGTCCCRTGCGGCCGCGCCCCCGCCGGTAGCGGACGCGGTTCCCTTACCGGCACAACAAGCGTGCCCGCCCCCTAGCGGGCGGRGGGACGGCGCACGGCGGCGCCGGTGGCCGGTAACGAACGGGGCGCCCTGCAGGCCGGTGCAGGGCTGGGGAGCGCGTTCCCCCCGCTCCGTCCCTCCTCATTCTCCAAATACATGAAAAAAATAKACATTCCCTTCCGTCCGGAAAATCTGCCTGCGGGAGGAAAAAAAGGAGGAAACCATCTTTGCCCCGTGTGAGGATCGAACTCACGACCTTCAGATTATGAGACTGACGCGCTACCTACTGCGCTAACGAGGCTCCTCGATAACTGCCAAGCCGCGTAGTGGATTTGTACCAATGTCTCCGCCTCCCTGGATTCTTCTTGTTTATGTTGTCACTGCTATTCCCGTGGTGCTGCCTGAGAAMCCTCCTTCCTTACAAAAAGCTCCTTTCCTGCACCTGTTTTGATTATTTCATTGGGTTTTTTTTTTTCCCCACTGGCTCTATTCCCTGTTTTTTCTGCCAGCCAAACCTCACAATTAGTGCAAATGGCTCCTGTTTCCCACACCGTTCCACAAGAAAGATTTTGGGGTTTGTCTTTTTTTTTTTTAAATGGTTCCTTCTCCCCCCATGTTATTCTGCAAAACAGCTGCAAAGAGTCCTTTGGGGTTCCTAAGCATCCTCATCCTGCTGGTCAGGAATAGACTTGTGAGGGTTGCACTGACAACATGTGAGGAAATCAAATTGCTTCCACATAATTAACAAAAATTAGAGCCAGCCTCATTTGCTGTGAAGAGACGCAGTTCAGCTGGGATTTCTGCAGCSGAATGAGCTCCGTGCACTCAGCTAGTGCTCAGCACAAGAGGGTCCCCAGCGATGCTGGCTGAAGTGCTGCCCTGAATCCTAATGGAGGGGCCTCACCCTCAGCGAGGGTCCCACRGCAGCAGTCGCCATGACAATCGAGCAACAAATCCCCAAACTGGCAGAAGACGGGAAAACAGAGATTTAATTGATGCAGAAAGTCTGCRAGCATCGCCCACGAGAATCGCTGCAGGGAGGCTGCTCTGCAGAGCGAGGAGCTGGCAGAGCATGAAGGAGGAACAGACCTTTGGATATCATAGAAACCCAGCATGGTTTGGGTTGGAAGGGACTTAAAATCATCCATTTCCACCCCCAGCCATGCACAGGGACACCTTCCACTACCCCAGGGTGCTCCAGCCTGGCCTTGGATATTTCCAGGGATGAGGCAGCCACAGCTTCTCAGGCCAATCTTGTGCCAGGGCCTCGCCACCTTCACAGGGAAAAATTTCCTCCCAATATCCCAATCGCAGTGAGAAGCCATTCCCTGTGTCCTGTCCCTCCATCCCTTGTTCCCAGTCCCTCTCCAGCTCTCTTGGAGCTCCTTTAGGCTCTGGAAGAGGCTYTGAGCTCTCCCTGGAGCCTTCTCTTCCCCAGGTGAGCACCCCCAGCTCTCCCAGCCTGGCTCCAGAGGGGCTCCAGCTTTTGGAGCTTTTTTTCTGTGGCTCCTCCAGACTCACTCCAGCAACTCCACATCCTTCTTCTGCTGGGGGCTGCAGGGCTGGGGCACAGCTCCAGTGGGGTTTCATGAGAGCAGAGAAGAGAGGGAGAATCACCTCCCTCRTCCCACTGCTCACACTCCTTTTGAGTCCCACCAGACAAGACGAGATGCTCGAGTTGCCCAAGGATTTCACCACGGGTCTGGTGGGCAGCTCTTGTGGGGCTGGGATACCCTGAAGGATACCCCAATTCCCAARGGTCTGCATTGCTGTGCCATGGGATGATCACACGATGAGTCCAGGCTGCTCCGTGGTACAAACAACATCACTCCAGCCCTGGGATGAGTAAATGCTCATCTTCTCCCAGGCTGAACCGCTGCCTCCCGCCCTCCAACTCTGCCCACGTRCAGGATGAGGTGTCATTTTTAGTGCTGTGCTAATCCTGAGGGGCCTCAGCGATGGACAAATTTAGTGCCCACRGCTCTGATTACATTACAAAAAGCTGCTCTGAGCACCTAACGCAAGGCACGCGGGCAGTGAGTCACATAAACCAAACACTGAGTGTTTGAAACGTGGCTGGGGCTGTTTTCCACCTGTAGGGAATCACATGGCTGCTCCCACATGTTACATTATGCTCAACTGGTACTCAAAGGTTCTGACACAGCTTTTGAAGGCCTTGTCATGTCTGTTTGTTTAGGAAGTGACGGATTCATGGAGGGGACAGGGAAAAGTACTGATGGCAAGGATTTTCGTGTGAATGAAACAAAAGATGTCCTGGGTGACATTGCCTAGAGCAGAAACACGGCAGTCTACAGCACACATAGGCTTTCCCCTCTTTTGCCTTTCTATTTTTATCTGAACTTCATTCTTTCTCCTTTTCCACTGAATGCTCCTGCTGCCTGATCACCCTACAAACCTTCTCTCCTTTCCCTCACCCACCTGACCCCTATAACCTTATCCCACAGTCTTGGCTCCGTGGGTGCTGAGCCACCTCTCTCATCARTCAGGCTTTCCCTTGGCCCACTGACCCCCTTTCCAGTCCAACCCAGCAGAAGGCAGGACAGCCCATCACAAATCCATGCCAATTCCCACGGAGCTCCRTTGCCCTGGGCTCATTTCCTCCAGATGAAGAAGGGGAAGAAGAAAATTCTGTCCAGCAGCACCCACCTCCATCACAGGGTGATGTCACCCAGAGCCCRGCAAAGCCTGAGGCAAAGCTCTCAGTGCTCCAAGTGACCATGTTTCCCCTTCCTACAAAATCCCAGCTTTTCATCACATCAGAGAAGAGAAACAATCAGTCTCTCCAATTTCCAGCGCTGTTTTTGTGGAGCAACACAGGATAGTTTTGGATCCAAGATCCCTGGGGCCCAGAAGGTGAGGAGCTAGTGCCCAACAGGGTGGTTATAACTGAATATCACCTTCAACTTCAGTGTTCACCACCCTGTCATCAAAGTATAAAATTGGTGCTTTTTCCCTTATCAAATCCATTATCTGAATCAACCAGCTTTGTTTGTGACGATTGGGAAAACAGGAAAAGTGCGTTATCATCATCATCTCCCATCCTCTGTGGCACTGTCTGAGCACCCTCCTTGGAAAACATTCCCAGAGTAATGCCCCAGAGCTTTGCCAGCTCGCAGCCATTACCACAGGACCCTTGAAAAAGGATGTAGCGGACGGGGAAAATGTTATTGTTTCATTTCCCTTCAGCAATTAAGGGGCTGATGCAGCTCTCGCTGTAGTCAATTAGTCTTCAYGCTCACTAAAGGGCTTTGGATGGGTCCCAAAGTTAGTGTCCTCATTTTCTGTAATCCTGGAAGTGTTTATGCCTTCCCAGGCTCTGAGAGGGGATGAGCCAGCTGATGGCATATCCAGCCAATTATAACCAGAACAGTGAGGAGAGAATGATTTATTTTCCCTTTGGCAAGAGGGCCAGAAAAGTATGGCAAGGCAGGCCRAGACAGATGAACAAACCCTCTCTGCAAGCCCTGCTCGCCACAGAGAGTACTTGCAGCATGTTTTTTTGGCACGGGCCTGCACTGAGATTTCTGCTTTGTAATACAAAACAAAGACTCCTCCTGCTTCCTAAAAAACTGTGGAGGCAAGACACATCAAGGAGAGGTTAATCCAATAGAAAGGCTGAAAAGTTTTGCTTTGGTTTTTCTAACGTGTACGTTTTAAACTGGAAAACAGCTCTTTTTGTACTGAATCTGTGATTTCCCACTTCCCTGCTTTCTCTGTGGACACTGATCTCAGCAGATTTTGCAGGATAAACATCACTGGCCAGGCTGGGCTCTTCAGGGAAAATCCAGAGCAGGGTGGAAAAGCTGCTGATGACTCAGGATGTGGTTCCATCCTTCTGCTGGAGAACAGAGCTCGGTGCCTTCTCTTTAATTGGATTCCCACTGCCAGAGGGCAGTGATGGATGGGATATGGGGGAGAAATTCTTGGCTGTGAGAGTGGCACAGGTTGTCCAGAGWTGCTGTGGCTGCTCCTGGATCCCTGGAAGTGTCCAAGGCCAGGTTGGAGCACCCTGGGACAGTGGAAGGTGTCCCTGTCATGGCAGTGGGTGAAACTGGATGAGTTTTAAGATCCCTTCCAACCCAAACCTTTAAGATAATTTCCAACCTTCCAATCCCAAACATTCCATGATTCTATGATTTATGGAAGATTCTATGATTTATGTGAGGTTCCTTCAACGTGCTGTCCTTGCCATGAGGAATCAGTCGTTCCAAAGGTCATAAGGGCCTGGAGTCACCCAAAACATCACAGCTCTTCTTTCACGAGTGGTTCTTGTCCCTCCAGCTCTGGCCACTGTCGAGGCTGAACAACATTCCAGACCTCCAGAAGGATTCTCTGCTCCAGAAAGGTCACGGGACAAGCAGTCAGGTGCTGGAGCTGCTATTCCTGGGTGCTGATCCATGGCTGCGCAATCCCAGGCAGCTCCCAGAACCTCCTCACAGCTCCACTCCTCACCACGTCACCACAGGAGCTGTTTGCTGAACCACAGTTAATATTTGAACACGTGGGGAATTGCCTCAACCCTAGGAGTATCAAAAATCAGGGGAAGACCTTGCTACACGCTGTGTTATTCCACAATTTCCCYGCTCTGCCTCCCGCGCTCACGCTGCTGTTGCCGCTTGCCAAGATGTTATGGATTTTCGGAGTGAAAAGCAGTACACAAACACAACTCTCTGTTGCTTACACTGCCTGATTTACCATGTTCCCTCGTGAAAGCAACATCTCCCATTTCAAACTCGATCCCGAAGCCAAGAGCTGCTTGCTGGAACAGCAGGAACTGATGTCAGTTRTGGTACACAGCAACGATGTCTTGGGCAATCCTTTGTACAGTGCAATGAGTTTTTAGCCAAACATTTGGTGAAAATGATGTTTTAGTGATGACATTGCACACATTCGTGCGTTAGTTTGGATTTACCATCCAAAAAAAGCACTCTAATAATCTAAAACCTGTCATATTCCAAAAGACAAAGTGTTTTGTTCCCACTGAGGGATGGGCTCAGCTGTTGTTAGACCACAGAAAAAAACCCTCCCAGGGAAAATGTTCTGGGAGTGGCTTTTTTAGATTCACTTTTCTCAAATTACACTTYTCTACCCCCAAACCAGAGATATTTTGTCATTCTCATCACTTCTTCCTGGAATTCTCCTAACTCAGAGGGCAAAATTTGAATTTTGATAATTTGTTCTTAAGGGTAGCCACCATCTTGAGGCAAATGTAAGATGAAAACTTCCCAGAAGAGTTATTTTAAGGCATTGCAAACAATTCTCCACAATTGGATTCTGCCTGAAAATCTCCRATAGCAGCTGGGTAATGGCTGCACAGTTATGAGAAAAACAAACCCACATTAATCTTGGCCTGAGCCAGATCGATAAGAACAATTTGTGAGAAAAGAACTGAGGGGAGGTATTTTAATTCAAGCTGAAATGCAAGTTATTATCAACACAGTGTCCTTCCTTTTACTTTATGGGGCTTTTCTCTCYGTGTTCCTGGTGAATTTAATGCTGCTGACAGCTGCTGAGCTCACAGCCCCACACACTGAGCTCTGTCTTCCAGGAAGGGTTCAGCACTGCAGAGGAACAGCTTCGTCTGTTCCCTAGGAAAAAAAAAAAAAAGCCTTTTCAGTCTTGTTGTAGCAGAAAAATGAGGGGATGATTTATAATTCTGAATGTGAAATACACTCGCTTCATTGTGAGGCAGCTCATGCGGGGGAAAAAATAGGAAAAGTGGGAGTTTTTCCCCAGGGAAATGCTGTGAATATCAGCTACGGTTTGGAGTCACTGTTCATGCTGGCTTTTTAAGAAAAAAACATCAACCCAACCTTGTGGAAGATGGAGCAGTTGGGAAAAACTGTTTTGCTTTTTATTTGTTTCAYATTTAGCCTGGTGTATTAGGTGAAGACAGGAGGAATTCAAACACAGCCGTGCTCTAACCTGCTCTGTAAATTTGGGAAATCACATCTCCTTTGCCTCATRAAAAACTAGGGCTGACAGGGATTTCAGGGGATTATTTACCCCATCCTTCTCCCTGAGATCAGAACGATTCTCCCTGAACTCTTCAGAACAGATGTTTTACTAATGTCTCCTTAAATAAAAATATCCAAAGGTGATTATTCCATTCCTTTCCTAGGGAATTTCTTCTGGTGCTCCACGACTCTTACCCTCAGCCCAGTGTTTAATTTCTWYGGCCCYTTCCAAGCTCTAAGCTCATTATTTCTCATTCTGGTCCCACTGCACGCAGGGAAGAGCTAATTCCCTTCTGTCTACAGAAACCTTTTGCATATTTGAAGACAATGTAATGTCCCCTTTTGGATAAGTCTCCTCTTCTCCAGCCTAAATGCTTCATAAAGCATTCTGAGGCCAGGATGAAAACGCTCTGCGGCTCCATTTTCCAAGGGCTCCGTTCCAACGCCGTCGCCGAGTCTGAAGCCAAAGCATTTTTCCRAAGCAGCATTTTCTCACCAGGGCTGGGGAGCTGCGCTGAGGCAGGGCTGATCCCAAAGGCTATGTCCATGCTGTCATTCCAACTGCTCCTAACACCTTCCTCAAATCCAGACTCGCCAACTGTCTGTGCTGTCGACACGCAGRCACGGGCGAAGGCTCAGATGAGGAGGGAAAGGTCAAGCGAGTCTCGGTGTGGATCTAAGTTTCCTTCTCACAGTCTCTGCGGATTATTTATGAGAGGAACATGTGATAGCCCAGCCTGTCAGCAGATACTCTGATTGTGGCTCTCCCCAAGCACCATATGGATGCTTTCAGCCCGAGMTGCAGCCCTGCTAACAGGCGGCTTGTGGATGCAAACCACACAGCACACAGAGCTTGGAATCGTCAGCCCCGACACCAGGACGCACCTGGACACCCCAAAAATAACGTGATGGGGTTTCACCMGGGCTCATCCTCCTGCCTTCAGCCTTCAGAAGCAATTCTGAGAGCATGGCAGAATTTTCTCAGCTTGGAAAATGTTTTTTTTTTTTAAGAGGCAGACATTTAAATAGAGTTCTGTTGACACAAAAATTTGGGATTGTTGGTTTAAATTGCAGATGTATCAGCGTTCTGCTGGTCATCCATGTCTCACCTGCTATCCCCGGACAGTGATGTGATGGACAGAGCAATCATATACCTTGGGGCTGTTTTTCCTTATTAGTCATATCTTTAATGGCCTCGTAATTACAGGCCACCGGAACTGTATGACCCCGAATCACAAAATGAGGTCATGAACCCTCATTCCTTCCTGTGAGTGTAGATTCACTCCAACTTCAATGCATCGCTCCATCCCAAAAATGCAAAATCACTGATAATCTCTAAGCTGGTTAGAAATCTGTCCTTCCTCTTGGATTCCTAAGGACAATCTTGGCCAAAGCTCCCTGTCCCTTGGATTGTACAGTGAGATCGTGTCACCCTACTGCTGCAAAATCATCCTTAAATTTCAAAACATGGCACTGGAAATGCATGTGAGAGAAAGAGAGAGAAAGAGAGCTGCAGCTGAAAGGCTCCAGCCAACAGCTTGTGTCAGAAAGCTGCTAAGCAGGAAACAGTTGGGCAGTTTTACTCACAACGTGGTATCTGCGACTGAAATTGTGATTTAATCAATTCCTCACAAACCGCATCARACCAGGGGGTGGCTTCCAAGAGAACTGGAACACCTGCTCCTAAAATTTTGTTCCCCAGACATAAACTCTACTACACACTCAGGTCAATGTGAAGGCAAACTGGTGACAGATGATTGAACTTGCACCTTTGCATGGAGAAAAGTGCTTTAGTGCTCGTGTTGAAGGGGACATTGTGGGCCATTCCATGGTGGCCATGGCTGAGGGCTCATGGAATCACAGAACACCACGTTAGAGGGGACCTCAAGGATCATCTGGTCCAACCTTTCTTGTCAAAAGCACAGTCTAGACAAGAYAGCTGAATCTTAAAAGTGTCTGACATTGGGGGATTTACTGTTTTTCTGGGGAGATTGTTCTTCTTGTGGCTGAAGGGGAACGTGGCCGGGCACTGAGGTGGCCATGGCTGTGTGTCACTGAGAACATGGCCTGGCACCAAAGTGGTCATGGTTCTGTGTCACTAAGAGAACACGGCTGGCACCGAGACGACCATGGCACTGTGTCACTAATGAAGAATATGGCCGGGCACCAAGGTGGCCACAGCTGTCACTGAGAGAACATGGCCTGGCACTGAGATGGCCATGGCTGTGTGTTGCAGGGCAGGGATACTGACAGGGCACTATGACACTCCGACAGCATGATGGCTGTGTGTCAATATGAAGAACACGGCCTGGCACCGAGACGACCATGGCTGTCACTGAGAGAACACGGCCTGAAACCAAGGTGGCCATGGCTGTGTCACTGAAGAGAACAAGGCCGGGCACTGAGGCAGCCATGGCTGTGTGTAGCATGGCGGAGACATTGACAGGGTACTATGACACTCACACAGCACCATGGCCGCATGTCACTATGAAGAACACGGCCTGGCACCGAGGCCAGTGTATGTCGCAGAGCGGGGACACTGACAGGGAACTATGACACTCACACAGCACGATGGCCGTGTGTCACTGAGGAGAAAACTGCTTGGCACCAAGGTGGCCATGGCTGTCACTGAGAGAACACGGCCTGAAACCAAGGTGGCCATGGCTGTGTCACTGACAGAACACGGCCTGGCACCGAGATGGCAATGGCTATGTCACTGAGAGAATATGGCTTGGCACTGAGGTGGCCACGGTTTTGTCACTGAGAGAACATGGCCGGGCACCAAGGTGGCCATGGCTGTCTCTGAGAGAATATGGCCTGGCACTGAGGAGGCCATGGCTGTGTGTCACTGGGGAGAACACGGCCTAACACCAAGATGGCCATGGCTGTCACTGAGAACACGGCCAGGCACTGAGGCAGCCATGGTTGTGTCGCAGAGCAGGGACACTGACAGGGCACTCTGACACTCCGACAGCATGATGGCTGTGTGTCACTGAGGAGAAAACTGCTTGGCACCAAGGTGGCCATGGCTGTCACCGAGAGAACATGGCCTGGCACTGAGGAGGCCATGGCTGTGTGTCACTGGGGAGAACACGGCCTGGCACCAAGGTGACCATGGCTGTCACCGAGAGAACATGGCCTGGCACTGAGGAGGCCATGGCTGTGTGTCACTGAGGAGAACATGGCCTGGCACCAAGGTGGTCATGGTTGTGTCACAGAGCGGGGACACTGACAGGGCACTATGACACTCACACAGCACGATGGCCGTGTTTCACTGAGGAGAAAACTGCTTGGCACCAAGGTGGCCATGGCCATATGTCGCAGAGCAGGGACACTGAGAGGGCACTGAGGCCAGTGTATGTCGCTCAGCGGGGACACTGACAGGACACTATGACACTCACACAGCACGATGCCCGTGTGTCACTGAGGAGAACACGGCCTGGCACCGAGGCCAGTGTATGTCGCACAGCGGTGACACTGACAGGGCACTATGACACTCACACAGCACGATAGCCATGTGTCACTGAGAGAACACGACTTGGCAACAAGGTGGCCATGGCTGTCACTGAGGAGAACACGGCCTGGCACCGAGGCCAGTGTATGTCGCACAGCGGTGACACTGACAGGACACTATGACCCTGACACGGCACGATGGCCGTGTGTCACCGTGAAGAACGCAGCCAGGCCCCGAGGCGGCCATGCCGTGCCATACCAWGCCATGCCATGGCGCTGCCCCGGTGCCACACTCAAGATGCCGGCGGGGCGAGGCGAGGCGGGGCCGGCCGTGACGCGGGGATCAGCTGACGGCCGAGCGGCCGTGGCGGCGCGGGGGGCGGGCGCCGGCACTCGGAGGTGTCCGCTGCCGCCGCGCAGAGCCACCGCCGGGCCCGGGCCGAGCCAACGCCGCCATGCCCTCGGAGAAGAGCTTCAAGCAGCGCCGCACCTTCGGTGAGGGACGCGGGGAGGGACGCGGCGGGGCGGGGGCCGTGGAGGGGGCTCGCCGGTGCTGCCGGCCCGGGCGGGCGGCGGGGAAAGGAGGGATGGGGATGGGGTCGATGGCGGTGGAGACCCCCGGGTGGCTCCTGGTGACAGCGGGGCTCCGCGGGCGGAGCGGCCCCGCTCCGGTGTCCCGGCCTGCTTGGGGCTGCGACGGAGTCAAAGCCCGGCCTGGCCTCGCCTCCGCGGCTTGTTTACCCGGTTTGAGAGCCCGGCGGTTCGGGACAGGGGGGTTTYGGGGTGTGGCGAGCTGTGGGGTGGCAGCAGTGCTGTGCCTCGCTGAGCTCTGCGCTGGGAGAAGGGCTTGGGCTGGGGAGATCTCATGGCATCATCCATTATCGACTGCAAAACTCCCAGGAGCCTGGAAACATCCTCGGTGTGTGTGCCAGGAGCGGGGCCTGCCCTTCCCTCCGGTGTCTGCTCGGTGTCCGGCGGCCTCTGCGCCAGTGGCAGCGGAATTAAAGCTCCTCTGGCAGCCGGTGCTTGGAGCGGGGCGAGGAATYCTCCACCCGGGCAGCAGCGACCGGACTGGGGCGTGTGGCTGCTGCATCTGTTTGTGTGTGGAAAACTAGCAGGGCATGGAAAAGAGCTGTGTAATGATGGCTGGGAAAATGAGATTAGTSCCTTTCGAGAAGGAGCAGCCTCGATAGAGCCGTGCCACGCTTCTGTGTGTGCGCTCAGGATGGGACCSGAGCAATCAAAGGGCTCCGGATCTGCTCATGTGTGTCAGGGAGGGAGGGTGAAGCGCTGCGAGGGTAACAAGAACTGGCAGCGTAACCTATTTCTGCATGAACTATAAAATCCCGTACGTGAGATGGAATTGGTGGAAGTAATTGATCCAGATTTTCCTTTCTTCCTGCCTTTGGGTTAAAGTCAAGCTGCTTAAGAGAGCTTTGTGATGTGCCCACCCTTGCCTTTGCTGTTGTGGTGAATGTAAGCTTTTCCCCGCAGYGAAGCGGGGAGGATTTCGGTCTGACAAAACTCAGTGTTTACGCTGTCCCTTTTCTCGGAGCTTTCCAAAACTGTTGTTGACCCCATCGCCTGTCAGCAGCCTCTGCTGCAGGTATTAAGTTCAGCTAGGATGGCAGCCAAGCAGTTGCCACTGCAACTACTGTCGTCAGAGAACAGTGTTTATCTGTGGCTGACTGGGGCCTGGTTTTGAGCACGCCACACACAATAATCTCCACGATTTGCCCGGTTTACGTTCCTTCTACTCCAGGGAGTTCTGCCCAATAACATTGCTGTGAACAAACCTGTTCCAGCTGAAAAGTTCGAGCTTGCCGGGTGGATGGTTGGTCTCGCTGCCTCCACGTATCTTTTGTGTTTCTGGTTAATCTTAAAAAGTATTTTAACGAGGTGGAACTCTCTGCCCTTGAAGCGCTCCGGCTGGGCTGTGGGAATGTGGCTCGGGGTGTGGGGTGGCTTTCAGGTGAAGGATTGACGTGCTCCCTGCCTTAGTTGTGCTTGATTCACCTGCAGCTTCAAGCGGTGATTCAGGGGAGCTGCATTCCTGCAGCTGGTGAGGAGGATGTGTTCCACGGGCACAAACACGGCTGATGGGGACACAGGGATGTTATTGCTGAGTGACGGCACGGGCAGTGTTATGCCATTAGCATTCCAGCGGGGAGCTGGCCTCAGTGCTTCTCTGCATAGGCAGGTTGGTGTTGGAGCCGTGATGCAACACCAAATCATCTCTCTYAGAGCTGTTTGGAACATGAAAACAGCCCGGAAAGCCCCGTCCCGCTGAAAAACAAAGGGGTTAAAAYTGAGTTCACTGAATCTGAAAGTATGCAGGGGATACACAGACRCAGCGGCCCCTGAAAGCAGCTGGGCTGTTTACTCTGCCTCGTGTACTTTTGCCTGGTTCGTGATATCTGTTCTATTACTATTTCTGTCTGAGGAGAGGTGAACTTTATCCTGAAAACTGGCACGGAGGGTGGCAAAATGTGCAGGTCCGGCAGAGCTTCCAGCAGCTCCTGCAACAATGGGTGCGGCCGAGTCAAAATAAAACCTGGAATTCGGTAACACGAGCACACACAAGGAAAGCTGATGCTGCCAGGCTTGGGCCAGTCCCGGGGCTCAAATAATTGTTGACCATTTCCTCTTGTGGGACCTCACAGAAATAGCACAGGGTATTTAGTTGTTAACTTGGGCGGTGTAATTTGAGGCTGGAACTGTGTGAGGTTAAATGTGTTCCTCAGTGGGCAGAAAGCGAGGGGGTGTGGGGAGGGAAGGATCTCCTTTAACACTTTCTAGGAGTGCCAGGCAGGTGCACACAGCACTTGTCACCTTGGGTTAAGGAGCAGGGGATCAGCTGTCACAGGAGAGGTTGTACTCCTGATAGTGCTGGCCCATTTGGAAATTGCTTTGCCTGAATTTTCTCTTCTGGCTTTTCCTGACATGTGGTTCTTCTCTTCAGCGGTGGAGAAATAAGGGAATAACAGCATGAACTGTAAATGTTTAAACAGGGTTGTTTTTTTTTTTTATCCCTTGCAGAACAAAGAGTGGAAGATGTACGACTGATTCGAGATCAGCATCCTACTAAAATACCAGTAAGTCCAGTTCTTTTAATTTTTTACTTCAGCTTCCAGCCTCATGTTCTTTTTAGCAGTTAGAAACCTCTGAAARAGCTGTCCTGAGGAGACCAAATGAAGGATGTGGCTGTTCAGGGTGCCTAAGCCTGGATTTCAGGAGCATTCTCCAGGAGTAATCCTCACAGTTGGGCTGGTGGAGCAAGGTGGGGGCTGGAGGAAATGGGGTTTCCGGCCTGTTGCAGTTGTGTGTTGTAACTTGGAAGAAAACCACACCCCARCTGAGCTCCGAGATCCTCCTGAGCACTCAGTTTTTGTTTCTCAGTGGTTCTCTTCTCCAAATGAAGAGTCTGAATTCAGAGCCTCACTAGGAAGAATAGACAGGAATGTAGAGCAGATATGGATTTGATCATCAGCCTGTGTTGAGGATGGAAATGCTTTCTCCCAGGAAATGGGGCTGTGCTGAGGTCTCCAGGAATGCTGCTGGGCTGTCAAACCCCTCCAGCTCACCTCACATGGGATATCACCCCTCACCTTGTCACTATTTAGCTCCAAATGTTTCCTGAGTTTGTATTTTATTTTATTGATGGCATCCTCAAAGTTAGAAAAGCGAAGAGCATCCTAGAAGCAAAAGGCATGGATTGTGTTCTGTCACTSCTGAGTTTCTCAGCAGAGGGAACTGAATTCCTGGCTCTGTGATGAGATCTGGTGACCCCAGTGTGTGGAAATTCTGTGAACCAACTGCTGCAAACTGCCCCAGGTGCCTGAGCACATTCACTGGCTGAGGCTGCTGCAGAAACAGAAACTGAAAGGTTTTCAGCTTTTCTTGGGCTTTCAGCTCMTTCACCTCAGAGTTGCCTCTGCTGTTTTCCTGTGCAGTGGGGCAAAGGAACAAGGAATACTTCACAGTAGGGATTTTCTGATTTTTTTGGAATGTTTCGTTATCCCAAAAGGCRCTTTCCTTACAAATCTGTTTCCTGACAAATATTGCTTTTTACTCACCTTTCAAAGACCACTTAGCTGTGGTCCCCAAGCTCTGTGACCACAGATTGAAAGCCWGGGATTTATAACAAAACTTTAATTTTAAGTCAGCCATGGACAGATTCCAGGCAAAAATTCCAAGGTGCCTAAGGAATTTGCTGGAGATGCAATGATGCAAACCCCCAGTTATCCCTGCTGGGATCCCTGGAGCCTTGCTGGGCCAGTCACTGCCTCATTATTATCATGAGCAGTTCTGGATGAGATGCCACAGTGGACAGTAAATGCCTCCTGTGCTGTCAACATCCTCCATTCTGCTTTTAGAAATATCTACTGCTTAGGATCTGACTGTTTCAGAATAGTGGGGGTTTGTTGGCCAGAATGATCCAGCATTTATTTCAACTGATGTCAGGATCTTTGGCACAATTAAATGAGCTCAGTGTCTCTTCACCTGTGCAGCTTTTTAAGATCAACACAGCCAGACCATGTGGGCATGGAAAGGATCCAAGGGACTGGTGTCATGTAGCTCCTGTTGATTGAAAATCAACAAACCCCACATGGCCATGGAAACGGGAGCACACCAATTCCGAGATCACTTTTAAAAGCAGGAACTACCCTCAGTTGCTGGGCAGGGTGTTCCTTAAATTGGGAAATCTGCAGTTTCTTGGTGATTTAAGTGGTTACTACACAGCAATCCTGGCAGAATTACTGGTTCTTGAGCATGCTTGAGGAAATTTTCTCCTTAATTTGGAAATTAAGCGTTGAAGGATTTATAGCCTTCCAAAGTAGCTTTTTCTCATGCATTAGAAGGAACCATGGGAGGTGAATGGAACAGCAGAGTCATCTGGAGTTGAGTTCTTAAARAGATGGCCTGAAACTGGAGAAATTCCAGTGAAAATAGCTTTATCTGGCAGACYTTTGTAACACCCAAGCCCCTGGTCAGCCACTGCAGTGTGTTAGAGGGAAGTGGGTTTGATCTTTCTTTGGATTTCCTTGTTGCTGGCTAATTCAGTGCTGAGTTAAATGATTGCAGCAAAGGAATTGTTCTAAAATTGCACCAAAGTGTAGATGTGTGCTGTAAAAACCATGTGTGTTACCCCTCTGTGCAGTGGCTCTTGCAAACAGAACAGAGGAGCACGTGAAGATMATTAATTATCATAGAAACACAGAATTGYTTGTGYTAGAAAAGACCTTTGAGATCATTGAKTCCAACCATGAATTGTTGCTTTTCAGATTGAGATGCTGCATTCACACAGGAAGGGAAATGGAGCTGGGAGCAGGGAGATGAGACCATGAGAGACTGTTTCTTCCTTTCATATTTTCTGCTTTTTGTGTTCCTTCTCAGGTGATCATYGAAAGGTACAAGGGAGAGAAGCAGCTTCCAGTTTTGGATAAGACCAAGTTCCTGGTGCCAGATCATGTCAACATGAGYGAGCTAATCAAAATTATCAGGTATTATTGCTGGGATTCCAGTGTCAACTGATCAACCTCGGACTGTGACGTTCTGTTAATTCCCTCCCACCCCGGTGCACTTGGGAGGTCTAAATGGAAAATTCCTCTAATGAGCACTAGGACAAATCCAGGAGAAGGTGCTTTTTGTTTTGCTTTGCTGGAAAAGCCCCACTCTGAGGAGAACTGAGCTGGTAGTGTTTCTTCCAAGAGAAATAACTGGTTCYCAGAGCTGTAGGAGGGAGTCTGGGGCTGTGAATCCCTGTCTAACRTGGGTCCTTCTGCCCAGGGCTCCAGCACTTCCTGCTTGGTTATTTTGGGATGCCTCCTGAGTGTTCTGCCACAGAATCCCCCTCTGGAGTGGCTGCCTCTTCCCACCCACTGGGAAGGGGAGTTYGGGCTCGGAGCCAGAGCTCTGTGCTGCTGCTTGGGATGCTGTTGGCACCTTTTGATCAGGAGTTGAGGTTTCCCTCTGTGACAGCACCCACCAGGCCWGAGTGTCTGTGCCCTGCCTGCACAGCCTGCCTTGAGCTCAGCTCACAGGAAAGGCAAACAGCCTCGAGTAGAAGTTTTGTGGTCACAAGTTGTGCTAGAAGTGCATCTCTGCTGGCTCAGCAGCAGTGTTTGACCACTAAAGTTCTGCAGTGGAACTGGGAAGTGAGCAGCAAACCAGCAAACTTTTGTTTTGTGTTGGTCACGCTGCAGCTGGAGCTGGTTCATGGAGGTTGTGGGAGTTGTCCAAGGTGTCCAAATAAAAACTGTCACAGGCAAATAAATCCCAGCTCCTACGTGAATAAGAAAGGGAGGTAGGGCTTTGGAGAAAGGAAGCAGGTTGCTCAGGTATTCCAGAGTTTCTCAGGAACATGAAGGGCCCTGGGCAAAGAGGTTAACTGCAGGCTGAAGGATTTTCCCACCTTTTTTCTCTGGCTTTGCTGTTAATAGATAACTTGGTACCAGCCAGACTTGGGCCTCAGCCAGCTGCAGTGATGCACAGCAAAGCCCATCCTTSCCAAACCTTGCAGAGCTGCTGCCTTCCCTCAGCCTGCTGTCTCTGGAGTGATTAGAGCCTGGCTTTGGAAGGATCCCTGTCCAGGGCTGTGGTTGGGAGCTAAATAAATCCTTGTTTCCAGCTGCTGCTGCCCCTCAGCAGTGAGTGGGAGCAGCAGGAGCTCTTTTGATCTGTTCTTTGCTTCTTGTTTTGGTGGCAGCTCCACATACCCAGGTTGCTGTTGCTCACTTGGTTTATCCAGTGGTAGGAGCTGCTCTCTGCAGACCTGCCCTGCAGGAGGCAGTTTAGTAGAAACACCCATTTCCTCCCTGCTGGAATGRTCAATCCAAGGGAAACCCAGAAATCAGCTATTTCCTGTATCAGGGAGCTTGTGCAGCGTGTGGCTCCCTGCTCTTCCCACAGTGCTTGTCCTGGGAGGGGGAAAAGGGTTAAACTCAGGCCGTTACAACACTGGTGACAAAGGGAGTTTAAAAGTTCCCAGGTTTTCCAAGGAAGCTCTGCCCATCTTTCCTAATCTTCCCCCRGATCTCTGGTTTTCATTGCAGTGAGCTGCAAGCCAAAGGTGCCTGGTTGTGCCAGGATCACCTGGCCCAGGGGTGCCTTTTCCCAGTCCCTCCAGTTTATTGCCCTTCTGGAGTGCAGCTTTCCCCCCGAGTAAGGGCTCTGCCAGTGGCCACAGCTGCCTGGATTTAGTGGAGGAATTCAGTCCAGCTTGAAGGAACAGGGCTGGCCTGGATTTAGTGGAGGAATTYAGTCCAGCTTGRAGGRACAGGGCTGGGTGGGAAAGGTGMCCTGGCAGAGGTCAGAMTGAGATGAGCATTAAGGTCCTTCCACCCCAACCCATCCCCGGTTCTGTGCTGTGACCTTGCTGCTGTCTGTGTTGAGGACTCTCTGTTGCCATCTGTCCTTTGTCCCTCGTTCCCCTGTCCCCCTCCCCAGGCGACGCCTGCAGCTGAACTCCAACCAGGCCTTCTTCCTGCTGGTGAACGGGCACAGCATGGTGAGCGTGTCCACGCCCATCTCCGAGGTGTACGAGAGCGAGAAGGACGAGGATGGATTCCTCTACATGGTCTACGCCTCCCAGGAGACCTTTGGAGCTCCAGCTTCTGCCTAGGACACGCCACGGCTCTAGCCTAGGATTTGGGTTGACCCTTGGCCATCACCCCCACTCTTCCCCACACACCCCCCAGGGAAAGAACCGGATGTCACCTACGCTCTCAGTCCTTAGCATAGTCTCGCTTTAGCAGGTGTCTCATCTCACCTTGCCTTGTTTGTGACTATTAAACAGTACAGACGAGCACCTCCAGCTTTGAAACCTGCCCTGTAATATTCCACACAGGCACATTTACATGTCTGGACCTGGCGAAAGGAGCCCAGTTGTGCATGTGACACTTRCAGAGAAAGGGACACTCGATTGACTTTTAACAAGCAAACAGGCACCAGGGAGGAGCTAAAATGCTTCCTGTGAGTTTGCTGGAAAATCTCCCTACGATTCCTTAATTTTTTTTTTTAAACGGGAAGGTTTCTCATGAGAGCAAATGCATTTTAATGTTCCAAAGGGGAGCTTTTTCTTCTGCAGCTCCATCAGACTCGTGTCAGCGCTGCAGGGAGTTAAGGCAAGTGCTCGGGGTGAGCTGGGGGAGGACAACTCTTTGTGTCTCCGGTTTTTGGGCACCGCACGCTCCGGGGCGGTGCCACTTTCTGAAATACTCATACCAAACACCACAGCTTTATTGTAGTTTTAGGAAGTGTCTAACTGTAAAATACACACCTGGACAGGTAACATTGAAATAAACTCCMGTCTGTTACAAATCCCCAATCCCTGTGTGTTCATCTGAGCTGGCTCCCAGTGATCCATAGGATCATGCCCCTAGCCCAGAGGTTGGCCGTTCCCTCGCCTGGGAATCGGGGGAGAAGCAGCTCAGGGCCGGGAGCGGCTGCCGAGAGTTGACGAACAAATGATTTGTGGCGTTGGGAGGCTGCCGTGTCCCTGCAGGGACAGAAGGCAGYGCAGGGAGAGCTCTCCCATAGGACAAACCTGTGTGTTCCTGTAGGTCCCCGGAGTGTTCCTTGGGGACAGAAGCAATACTACTGCGCCTGGCACTCCCCGGGGTGCGCTCGCTGCGCCTCCTCCACCTTGTACCTCCTCCACTCTTTGCATGCATCTCCTTCCCGGGGCCCCCTGCCCGTTTTTTATTGTCCTTTGTGTTTTTACTCCGACGTGAACTTTTCGATGCAGCTTGTTCTCTCTGTTTAGTTCTGTTCGTGGAAGAACTCGTTTAACTCATAACTGACAACTGTACTTGTAATTACGACGTGATCGACTGATATTCCTGTACAAATGTTGCTTTTTTAAAATTAATACAGTGCTGATATGGATGGATTACATCCCAACTTAATTCCGGCTCGTGTGGTTATTTCTAGGCACTTTCACAGCAAAATAATTAAAGGAATTAAAAATAATTCCCTGCTACTGCCAAGCTGGAGAAGCCCCCGCACAGCTGAATCCCTGTTAAATGAAAGCCAATACCAAAGGATTCTGTTTAACTCTTTATTTTCCATACATTAAATTTACTCAGATAAAAACATTCTAAAAATGTACAATTTAACTTTTAACAAAGTATAATAAAACATAAAAATCCCAATACCAGAATACTTGACATTTACAATTCAAAATCAAATTAGCTGAATATTAAATATTTACAAAACTATTTAAAATATTTATAAAGTTACATGCAGAATTTGTAATACTAGAAGTGATCGACGTAAAAGAAATGGCTCAAATGGAGCAGGAATTTCCTTCATTCCTAATGGAAAGTTATGTCCAAGAGAAGCTGTTAATCTGCACTTGAAAACACACGGGATTTGCTTTCTGCTTCAGTACCAACACGGTTCTTGCGTACATCAGGAAAATTTCATGGGTAATTCCAAAATTCATTACAAGAGCTGTGGGGCCTCAACCAGCCGTAGTGATTTCTACTCACACAAACACTGCATTTATGTGGATTTTTGTCCAGATTTGCCCATGTTCATCCCATTTTATAGGTGGTCCAGACCAGCCYGAATCCAGCTCCCCCACAGGATTTTGGGAGGAGCATTGCTCTGCCCAGTGCCACAGCCTGGCTCATCCCAGGATTTCTCTGCCTGGAGCTGGCCAGCGAGGAAATGGGATTTGGGGGGATGGATGGCCAAACTCTGGTGCTGGACCGTTATTTTGGGAAGTCTGGCACTTAATTTGCCAAGATTTAATGACCGTGGTATGAAAAGGTTTCATAAAAAGCTGARTGTGACACAGCTGGTTTGAATAAAAACCAGTTTTGAGAAATTTTAATAACAGTTCAATTGTAGTTTTCAATAAAAGTAGAGTGGAACCCTCTGATCAATATCTCAGTTCCCTCTTCTCCCTCTCTGCTGTCCCCATTAGGGTCGAGCCCAGAATATTTATTAATGCTTAATTTGCAGAGAGTGAGGAGGAGTTTGCTGGAAATTCCATCCTATTTTGAGTCTTTCCATCATCAAATGTKAAATGCAGCTGGAACTGCACCAGCCACCACTCCCTCCCCTGGGAAAGGCTCCTCRCTGGCTTCTCCATGCCCCTGCAGGGAGATGGCTGGGGATTCCCTTCCCTCTTACATTGAAAAATCATTCCCATTCCACAGTGAAATCCATCTGAAGAACTAATTCTTTTGATACTTGTAGGACAAAGATAGGGCTAAATAACATTCTTTGAAATCTCCATCTTTCAATGTACAAAAATAGGGTTTCAGAACTGGTTCCTTCAGGCATGGCAGCTGGAACTCTATTTCCAACCCAAGCTGCCTTGCTTTTTAGGGGTAAAAAGATGGATTTGTGCCTTTGAAGAAGAGATTAAGGATAATTTTATGGAATTAAGGTGCTCTGTTCGGACTTACCAACTTTGGTTGTTCTGGGTACAGAGTGGAGGGTGTTCACTGGCAGGTCTGAAGCCCCAGCTCGCTGGGATTTGGGGAAGGCTCTGAGGTTGCTGCTGGCTCACCAGATTTTCCTCTCAGACATTCCTGCTGCCTCCAGGTCCTTCTGGATTGGATCTTACTCCAAACCCAGAGCCAACTGTTCCGAAGCGCCGCCCAACCACAGCCATGAGCCACGTGAAGAAACATCAGCCTTAACTTCACACAAAGGAAACGATCCCAAAGGAAGGAATGAAACAGTTTGCTGGAAACATCAGCCTTAACTCTACACACAGGAAAGGATCCTAAAGAAAGCTCTGGAGAAAGGAATGAAACAATTTGCTGGACAGAAGTTCAGTTTTACAGTCCTTTTGATATGATTTTTTTTCTGTGATGAAGATCAGACACAACTGTGCCCAGCCTTGGGCAGTAAAACAAAACACAACTGGTACAGAAATGACTTTTTTTTTTTGCTGCTGTTTTTTTTTTGCTGTTTTAAGAGGGTTTTGAACACTCACATGTGTGTTGAAATACAGTTTCTTTAAACACAATTTAAAAATATTGTTTAAAAAAAGTGACAATAATAATAATAATAATAATAATAATAACAATAATAATAATAACAATAACACTAAGTTTGGCTTTCAGCACATGTTCCAGGCCACTGGAGAGACCCTCAAAGCTGCAAATAGTAAACATGGAACTGCACGTTTTCCTTGGGCATGATGCAGTGGGACAGACTGTTCCTACCATTGTCTCGAGCTCATTAAGGCAAAGTAAATTGCATTGTCAGTTTTCATCCCTTTAGTGTTGTAGGTCTGAAGGTTGTTCATGGGAACACAGGGAACGTCCTCAAACGCAGGCAGAGCCAGCAGGGAGTGGGARCTGGGCTGGGAATACACAAACTGGGGGGTTCTTATTGCATAGCAATAAAAATAACTTTTTGTTTGTTTGTTTGTTTGATTAAACCAACCGTTCTGCAAATTTTGATGGTGGATCCCTCCCTGGGCCGAGTTTGGTTGTGCCTGCCCACATTCCCGAGGCTCTCCAGGTGCTCCATGGTCTCGACCACCYTTGGAGAGGCAGGGACACAAGGATGGCCCAAAATGTTCCTTTCCTATGCCCACGGCCCAGGAAGGGCTGAACTCACCCCTCTCACATGTCCCCATCTCCTGGGGCAGCTCTGCTCAGCTCCAAACCCTCCTGCTCCCAGAGGACTTCCCCAGTCACTGCACAAATCCTACGGGTTCATCCTGCTGGAAGGAAATACCTCCAAGTGTAAACAAGRTTTCAGACTTTCAAGGTGTCTCCCGAATTACAGGATGCAAATATCTTTCTGTCAGACACTTTTACAGAGGAGGCCTCACCCATTTTAATGCCATCAAATTCCCGGGGGGAGCCATGAGGATTAGGATCTTCTTTCAACCAGACAGGACCAAAGTGTTTCAAATTAGCAGTTCGAGATGGGTTTGGCTTCCTCTCGAGTCCTAATTTAGATTTGTCACCCACAAATGATGGACTAAGTAGTTAACACCAAAGCTACTCATCTACAACCTACTGCAACGAAGGAGGCCGACAAGAAATCCTTCCAAGTCTTGATAATAATGAAGTTTTTTACTACCTTTTACATGTTTGACTCCTACCACTCCTGAATCCTGGGGTAGGAGCCAAAGGGTATTTTATATAAAGTAAAGCAAAAGCTTATCAACTCTGCTGCCAGAGTTCTTAGTTTGATTTTTTTTTGTTTTTGTTTTAGGATGGTTTAAAATTCATTTACAAAAGCAGAATAATAAGGTTTCTGTGAAAGAGACCTATATACAGTAACAGGACGTAAAGGTTTTGTGTATTACAGGAAAATATYCTTGAAGCCTTTATGACTCTGGAGTCTCTGGGACTTGGACCCTTGGAAACTAAGTTTATTCCAGTGCTGGGAAGCCAGCACTAGCTAGTAATAGGTGAGACAATGAAGCACGAGTTTGTTTCCAGAAGGAACCGAAACTGCCRTGTGTGTTCTTTTGGAAGGGAAAAAAGAGAGACTTTTTAGGATTTTTATTGTGGAATTAAGTCCCGTAAGCCTGCTGGTGCCAATTTGTAAAGGTTGGAACTTCTTTGCCTCTTGCACTGGTCTCAGAGTGACACTGTCTGCTAAAAGTGCAGAAAGCTTGAAGAGTTTTACATTCTTCTGTAGTGCAATCCTTAAAAATCCCAGAGATTAGTGCCTGATCACTTTTGAAAAAAAGTAGACATTTTACCTAGCCCAGGGGTGCCAAAGTCCTTCTGGCCACTCCTACCTTCCACCTCAGAACRGAGCTGCCCTGGAGTCAGACTTTTCACCTTGGAAAGTCCAATTATGGCAACGTTCTCCAGCCAAAAACATACGTGGGATGTTGTACTTCCAGCAGGAACTGCAGCTGGCCAGCTCCATCCATCCATCCRTCCRTCCATCCATCGGTCCGAGGACACCGAGTCAGGAGTTCCAACAACAAAGCTTGAATTTGGCAATCAAAACTGGGTTGGCTGCACCCCTAAGCTAGATTTTCTACCTAGTCTAATAAAGTAAAGCACCTTTGGATTAAAAAATACATTAAGCTTAACAGCAACTGGACGTCTCAGTTTTGTAGTTCGATCTCCGTCGCTCTCCATGGCTTGACAGCATCGTGGTGCCAGGTGGGGAAACGTCAGTCTGTGGAGTCCAGGCTTTCMGAGGGAGGGGCGTATTTCAGCCTGAACGTACCTGGGAGGGGACAGGGACACAGGGGTTACACATCACTCACCTCACACAGCCTCCCGAACCAACCTGCTGGTTCTTACACCTGCAATGAACTGCTGGAGCTTGGGTGGAGTTTTAGGGCTGCAACGAGTTTGTTTTGTGGAGCTCTAGAATTCGAGAATGGTTTAGATGGGAAAGGACCTTTGAGCCCATCCAGTGCTACCCCCTGCCATGGCAGGGACACCTTCCACTGTCCCAGGGTGCCCCCAGCCCCAATGTCCAGCCTGGCCTTGGGCACTGCCAGGGATCCAGGGGCATCCACAGCTCTGGGCACCCTTCCCCACCCTCCCAGGGAAGAGTTTCCTCCCAATATCCCATCTAACCCCACCCTCCTTCAGCTTAAAGGCATTCCCCCTTGTTCTGTCAGTCTGGGCCCTTGTGGAAAGTTTGGCAGACATTAAATGGAAATCAAATAACAAAATGAAATCCAACATAAAAAGACATCAGAGTGTGCTGTGTTCTGAAGTTCTCCCAAGGCCTCTGCCTCATCGGCCCCGCTTCCCCCTGACCACTACCAAAACATTCACCACAAGAATTCCATTCATTATTTACCTTTTAGTGCTGCTGTAAGCTGCTGCCCCAACACCTGACACTTGTTAATTTATGGTGTTTAAATGCCTGAGACCACATAAAAATTAATCCAGGTAAAGGCTACGACAAGGCACGATGTCAAATGGAACCTCAGAGCTGTTCACTCAAAGTCTGTATTTCATTTTTTTTAGCCCACACCACTCACAAGTTATCTGAACATAAGACAATCAAAATAAAAAAGAAAAATGGGACTAAAATGTGCTCTTRGTGAAGCACTTTTTCCCACCCAGAATTAAGGATTCAGCTCTCTCCTGGAGGAGCCTGTGCTGTGTGTAAGCAACATGTCCTATAAAATAATTATAGCACCAAACAGAACTTGCAGGAGTGTTTGAACAGCAATTCTTCATTTAGGTTAATGTTTTGGGCAAGAAGGGAAGAGCAACAGAGATTTCAGTTTGTAAAWTTCTGGAGRAACTTGCAMTTATGACYGAAGCTGAGCTGGCTGACAAGGCARAAGCAGCAACAGCAATTCTGCTGCAACCTGTCCACAGCAGCTCCCTCCCTTCCTAGATGTTTCATCCCTCCCTGAAAAACCATGACACTGATGGCACCTCGGGGTGCCACTCAGCATTCACAGGGACACATCAGAGTCTCCTCCTGGTGGGTCTGCCTAAAACTGAGTTGAGACTTTTGCCAACAGCTCAGATCATCAACTTTTAAGAACAAAATATTTTGGTAAAGCAGAGATTCCAAGATGCCCTCAGAGCCCATCCTGTGCCAGGGCTCAAAGCCACACTCTGTGTGTCCCCCCCACCTTTACCTTGCCGATTGAAATCCATGGGCGGCTGTTTGCAGTCCTGAGCTCTGTGCCCGCTGGCCCCGCAGTTGTAACAGGAGAGGTTCCCGTTTTTTTTGTGACTCGACCCGTTGCCRTTGCCCATCATTCCCTGCGCCTGGTACACCCCGGCCGTGCCCATAAAGTTCTGCATGGGGGGCACGGCGAAGGTGGACTGTCCGGCCATGACGGAATCGGGGGCCAGGCCGCTGTTGTAGGCCGTGTGCACCACGGGGAACGTGGTGCTGCTGTTGTACTGCTGCGTGTTGATGTAGCCGTTGCTACACAGGGGGTTGAAGGGCAGGAAAGGGAAAGTAAACATGGAAGGTCCTGAAAAGGGGTGCTGGAAATAGTTGGCGTAGCTGACGGTCATGCCGCTGGAGCCGCAGTTGCCGCTGCAGCCGCAGGAGCTGCACACCATGCARCCGGGCGGCTGCGGCGGCGGCTGCTGGTGGTGGTGGTGATGGTGGTTCTGGTTGGGCACGGGGACGCTGCCGGCAGAGCCGCYGCTGCTGCTGCTGCTGCTGCTGCTGCTGCTGTAGAAGTTGCTGTCGGCGCCGGAGGAGAGCGTGGGGCTGGAGCTGGGCGCGGGGCAGCTGGGCAGGTTGGCCATGGTGGTGAAGGACGGCGATGGGTGGCTGCTGGAGGAGGCCGCGTTGCTGTTGGCGCAGAAGCTGCCCTGCATGGGCGCCACGGGCACGCTGCTCATGGCAGAAAAGGCAACTTTGGTGTTGGCTGTGTACAGAGCAGTCCGGGGGTTGATTATTGCGGGGGACACCGTTATTTGCATATTACTGGAGCAGGAAGTCTGTCCGGCCATGGCRGAGTCGGTGGGAAGAGAGGACGACACCAGGAGTTTGATGGGCGGACGAGCCACGTGGAAGACTGTGCTGGACGTCACGGTGGCGGCGGTGCTCGTCTCCACGATGAGTCCTGGCTGCTGAGCTGGTTTGATCACTCTGTCCAGAGTGGAAGCGTGGACGACTTTGGTCCGAGGCCCAAAGTTCATGGTGGACGTGGGGGAGCTGCTCTCGGTGCCCCCCGACAGCACCTGCAGGGGCTGGTGCGGGGAGGACGCGGCCATGACATCCACCACGGCATTCCCAAAGCCCTTTTCCATCTTTATGCTGCCCCTCGAGCTGGGAGAGACTTTATTCCTTTCTTCCAAAGACAGAAGGGAGTGCACGGAGGACGAGAGCAGCTTCATGTCCGCAGAGCCGCGCTCGGGTTTGTGCACGGAGCTGAGCATGCGGATGGGGGCCATGTGGGAGGGCGTGGGGGACAACATCTGCATGGGCAGCGCGTGGTGGCCACCGGGGCCCGAGCCAGCATCGTTCTGCACAGGCAGCACCTGGGCCGTGGGCCTGGCCGAGCTYGAGGGGAAATGGTTCAGCAACATCACCGGCTTCTCCTTGTCCGTGGCGTCCAGGTGGAGCTCCAGGCCTGGGGAGAGAGGAGCGGTGAGGCCAGCCCTGGGCACGGCCGGGGGCACGGCTGGGGGGTTGTGCTTACGTCTCTCGTTCTCCTCGGCGCTGTCCGAGCTCTCCTCCCGTGCCTGGATGCCCATGGGGCTGGAGCTGGAGCTGGAGTACTCGGAGGAGCTGCCCTCGCGGGGCAGGGGGTGCCCCGGCTGATCCACATCCACCCGCAGCTCTGCAGGGACAGGGGCATATGKGCATATGAATTGGAAAATTTTAAAATTTACACTGTAGAATCTTGGTGCTGTCTTTTTCAAATGTAACAGGAGCTTATATTATTTTGCTATTCCTTTGCAAGTTTTAGTTCATGCTTGGTTAAGCYGATTCTTTTTACAATAACTGAAAAATCCTGTTTTAAAAGCACAGGAGGTATTCTGGCCTATATCAAGCATGGAAATGCAACAGAAATTGTAGCTTGAAATTGTATTTTGTAGAAAAATATGCTTTTATCTTAAATGACGCTGATGGCACCAACAGGGTGACACTCAGCATTCACAGGGACACATCAGAGGGGAACAGCCTGACCACAGCAGCTGCCCGTTCCCACGGGAACCATGCAGAACAAATTGCTTTATATGGCCCCCAATAATCACCGAAATCAGACTTTGTGCTTGCGCCCTATTAAGCCAAAGGCTTTTGGAGGATAAATCTTGGGGAGGAAGCWGCACAGGACTGAGCTGACCCTCGTGCAGGGCCAGCTGAGCCCCCGGAGCCCAGCAGGGTCTCCTGCTGCCCTTACCTGCGGCGTGGTTGCCCCGGATGCTCTGGATGGGCCCCACGTGGGAAGTGGGGGGAACCCTGGCCACCCCACTGCTGGGCACTGAGGAAGCTGCTGAGGGGTTTAGGCACCGTTTTTCTGATTTCTCCCTACAGGGTGATGGGAGAGAAGTGTGAAGAGACAGAAATTGGCTAAAACACGGCCACAAATAAATCCATTTCTGAATGAAACCAAAGCAGACAAAGCCCATTAAACAACCACTGATGCTGTGCTCATTTCAAATGGAAACTCTTGGAAATCACATCAGTGCTGACCATAACTGCCAGCAGTTAGGGCTGGACTGTTTGCCATCTGATTACAGCACTAATGCTCTTATTTGTGCAGGGTAAAACATCACCAAATCCCAACTAAATTCTAAAATTATGTTAGCACATCCCAAACCCAGCCCTGCACACCAAACCCAAAGAGAAAACAAACRCAGTCCCAAGTTTTCCTTTTCCAAACACACTCTGGAAAAACTAAGACTGCTGAAAAATACTGCCAAGGAGCTCTGACAAATGGGCATGGATTTGGATTTCTAATTGCTTTTTAAGTAACAGCAGTAGCTGCAGAATAAACAYGTCTCTGTAAGTGGAGATGCAAAAACCAGGACAATCTGTTGCATCAGTGTCCCCAAAAGGCTGTCACAGCTGCCTGGGTCACCGTGGGACACTGAGGCAGCTCCCAAAGTAGCAGTGCTCCATCCGCATGGATTGGAGCCAAAAAATTGTCACTTCCTAGGAAAAAAAAAGTCCTGCTGGACACCCTGATTTTGCTCCCTCTGGACTTCCAAACCAAGAGCTCACAGCAATCTTAGGTGGGTAGYCCAAAATCTTTGCAGTAACTGATAYAAGTTTAAAAACACCTAAASAAAATATGTATTTTTTGTAATTATTTTAAAATTCAGTAGCAGCAGTAACAAGTACTGAATATTGTTTAGTAAGGGAAATAAACATCATCCATATCTCCAGGTAGGAATCCTGGTAGCGTTTTGCTCTGGGAAGCAAAACCACTGTAAAACTTGCATTTTATGACCTTAAAAAAAAGAGTTCTCCCAGCTCTCACTTACTTCTCCAGCTCTAGTTGGGTCTTGAGCTTCTTCTTTGCTCCCATGGTGAGAGACTCAAACTTATTCAGATCTTCCTCAGTAAGACTCAGAAACTTGGAAAGAAAAAATATATGCTTAGTTTTAAACCTGGTATATTCTTATTCCCATTTTCAGTGAAGAGCAATTCCAAAAGGCAACTCTAAAGCCATTTTTACATTCAAAGAAACCCTTTACTCCAGTTTTCAATTATGGAATCAGTGTAAAAGGGAAGTGTGGGGGACTGGCAGAAAGAAAGAACAAGTGTAGATTTCATTTAATTAGGTGTGTGCTTGTATTAACCAGTCACGATAAAGAGGAAATAACTCATGTACATATTAAAATAGAATTAAATTCAAATAGAACTTGGTGCTATCAGTGAATTTAAAGATCTTAAAAAAACAGTTTTCCCAGTGTGTCATTAACCACCGAAGTGCAGTGGAAAATATATTCCAATAGTAAATTTTATAATAAAATATAGAGATAGGTACAGACATTTATATTATAATGTAATTAAAATGAAAGCCAGCGAAGCATGCACAATGATAATTGCTTTTAAAAAATATWCTGGAACCTGCAGTTTTACTACTTTATTAAAGAAAAAAACCCAGTATAGTTCCCTCTGTATTATGAAGAAAATTAAATCAGAAGACTCTGGTAAGAGATTATAATTAAATCTATAAAATATTCTGTAAGCAGCTCAGCCCAAAGCTCTCCATCCACTGGAGGGCGTTCCAGACCAAAAGACAGGACAAGAAATTTCCCAATGGAGCTGGAAAATGCTCTAAAACATTGTTTAGATAAAATCCAGCCAACACGGGTGTTATTTGGGACTCTAACAATGCAAAGAACATAAGAGATGATTTTTCCACAGGAAGCAAACCTCACTCACTCATTCATGTTCACATTCATGCCACGAGTCTCTGAAAATCTATTTTTTAAAAACAAGGATAACCAAATATTTTGGGAGAAAAATCAAGAAGTGGAAATTAAAAAAATCAACAGATTTAGCTGTCTACTGCACACAAAGGGATGAGCAGGGAATTCTAAGGCAGCATCCAAGCTGGATCTCCAAGCATTCCATGAAGAAGCCTGGGAGAGGCAGCAGTTGCTGGACAGCCTGGACAAGATACAGAGTAAAACCAGCAAGAAGGTTTTTTTCATCAATTCATTCCTGCTTTCAGAAAGTGAAAACCTCCCCAGGAAGTKCCAGAAACTCGTGTGATCCTCAGTGCAGATGTCTCCAGCCTGGGAAACATGGGGATGATTGAAAATCTGGCCGYTTTCCCCCATTTCCTGCCCTACCTTTTCCATGGTGAGCTGTTTGAAGACGGGGTAATACTTGTGCAAGCGCAGCTTCCTGAGCCAGTCCAGGATCCCGTTTTGCTCCTGTGTCTGAGGGGTTTGAGGGCTGGAAGACATCAGCATGGCTGGAGAGGAGGTGTCCATTTGGGAACGATAGCCCAGWGAGGAGCTGGAGCCTGCAGAGTGGGAGCAGTGGGGCAGAGCGACGGGAGCAGTGCCTGAGTGCTGCACGTGGTTCTGGGAGGACTGAATTCCAGCCACCCCACAGACGGGTCTGAAAAAGGGGAAAAAGGGGTGGATTTAGCATGCTGGAGAAGCTGTGTCACCCAGAGTGACAGAGAAATTGGGATTCTGGGAAAAACTGATYTGTTAGATCCGAGCTACAGATTTGCCCTGTTCCATAGCTCAGTAAAACAGGGCAGTTCTGGCAAGAGGGGGAAGCTCATCTTCACCTTAAAAAAAATTTCCTTCAATAATTTCCTTCAATAATTACAGATATTAAATATTCTGCTGCCTCTCTGTGATTTTAAAAAAAGGTTCAGAGAGAATGGCCATGCTCCAGCTTTGCATTTTAAAAGGAAGCCCCAATATAATCCCATGGAAATTTTTAATCTTTCCATATAGAAGCGGCAAAAAAAGCCACAATATTGGATCCTTGGAGGGRGGCTGGGTTTTGTTGGAGAACAAGAAAATGGCCTCTTAAGGGAATGAGTTGTAAACAAGATAAATATTTCACCTTCCAGATGTTCCCAGCGTAGTTCCTACTTTATAAAGGGAGGGGTTGCCAGGATCTGGAAACAAAGAACACAGTTACAAATAGCATCAGTTTAGGAAATGCACATCAGTACAAAAATAAAAATTYGAAACTTTATTTCCACTCACTTGAGCTCTGAAGTTGCTGTGAGGGAGATGAAGTGCTGAAGAACTTCCTGACGTGGTCGTTTTTCACCACATGGGAAGGGAACGGGGCCAGGTACCTGCAGCCAACAAAACCCCTGCTCTGTAAAGGCCTCCCAAATCCATCAGCATTGTACTCTGGACAGCACAGTTGGAAGTTAGATTGGAAATTTAAAAGCTGAACCACACCATGCAATTCTAAATTCTGGAAATTGATGGATRTTCTTATCCTTAATACTAAACCCTGTTATCCCTGGGTTGTTTTCACTCTGTTGGGTGTTTCAGTAAAGATGCCTCATTTAGGAGCCCTGAACACTTCTAAGGCAGAAAATGTTTAAATGTAAACTTGAAAATTGCCTTTCAAATGCAGAAACCTGAGGAATATAAAATAGAGATGGATCTGTTATTGAATTTTCTCCTCTTGGAGATAAACAGCAGATGCAGAGTCTGGCAGTTTAGGGAAAAACTTATGTCACGTTTTCCCTGTGCCTCTTTTAAGGGAAAAAAAGACCTTAGAGCAGCATTCCAGTGTGTAAAGGGCCCTACAGAAGGGCTGAGGAGGGACTCTGGACAAGAGATGGAGTGGCAGGACAAGGGGAAWGGCTTTAAGCTGAAAGAGGGTGGATTTAGATGGGATATTGGAAAGAAATCCTCCCCTGCTGAGGCCCAGGGTGCCGAGAGAAGCTGTGGGTGCCCCTGGATCCCGGCAGTGCCCAGGGCCAGGCTGGACAGGATTTGGAGCACCCTGGGACAGTGGAAGATGTCCCTGCCATGCCATGGGATGAGCCTGAAAATCCCTTCAACCCAAACCATGAAAAAACACCMATCTCCTAAACCTCTGCACCTCCACACAGCCAGAGGTGTTTCCCTGCTGGAAACCCCTGAGCTGATCCCAGAATTTCCCAAGTGAGCAGAGCCTGAGAGCAGCTCTTTCCCTGCTGCAGCTGAGCTCTGGCAGTGCAGGGTGCTGCCCCATTAACCCAGATTTGTGCAGGCTGTTGTTCCTAAACAGCAGCCACGCACATTCCCCAATTTTCCTTGCAGAATTCCTTGCTCTTGGAGCACAGCGAGGGAACAGGAATGCTGCTTGCCATGAAAAATAACCCAGGCATGCACCTGCTGCCTATGGAAAACTAATGCCCACCATGGCTTAGAAGAAATGTAAAGAAGAAGCTCTAATAAAGTTAATTAATATTTTAAAGTGCTGTTTAATATTATAATAATATCRTATTAGGATCRGAATAATATTAATATTACAATGATCTCATTTTGCATAGATAAAGATAGCAGGAGCTGAAAAGAACTGAAGTCCCTCCAATTTTCCTAGGAAAATCATTTTAATGTTTAGAAAGATCTGATGTGATCTACCACAGATTAAGATATTTAAAATACTGGTTTATATTAAATAATGGCCAGATGATTTGTGATAATTGGAGGAGGTACAACAAAGGATTCAGAATTTTCTTAGCTTTAAAGGCTTCCCAAAATGTAATCATTTAATGATATCTAAATACATAGCCACCTTTTTAAAATTAAAGTAAAATAAACACCACAACAACCTAAAACAACTGAGACAATAAAAACTCTGTGAAGGAGTAAAGGGGAAAAAAATCCCCACAACCCATTCCTCAATACAGATGGATGAATATTCAAGCTGCTATTTTTTTCCTGAGTTTTGAGGGATTGTTTTAAGCAATTCTGGCTATTTTTGAGTCCAAAATAAACTTATGCAAAGCCAGTGATCCTCTCTTTGTTTTTCACAAGGAATGAGGAAATATCAGTTCTCCAGGAAGCTTAATACAGAATATTATTACCATCTGTATTTCTGAAGAAAAAATTCCTGAAAAATTGCTATGAACTGTAATTAATGGAACTGTAATTAATGGAACATCAAGGAAAAAAGCTWAGGATCAGGTTCTAATTTCTTTTCAGTAATTTAGAATATGAAGATAATGGTTCTATTTCTTGGGKTTTTTTTTTTCCTTTCTTTTTTTGGTGAGAGAAGCCAAGGATCAGGATAAAAAAAAAMCAAAAAAAMCACAAAATCCCAGCATACCTCAGGTCTGATTCCAGGTCCATATGGTTCCGTTCCAGGTAAAATGAATCTGGACCAGCTAGGCAGGGAATGAATTTCTCCAAGTTTTCTTCTGGATACAGCTGAGATAGCTRAAAGGGGAGGATATTACAAATAAAAAGTGAAAAGAAATCTTGTTATTTCTATGAGATTCAAGCCACTGCTACTTATAAGTCAAATATTTTACGAAATTTAATCTGAATTATCTTGGCACATTTTGAAAAGTATCATTGAACAAAATTATGGAGCGGGACAAAACATTTTTTTTCATTTTGAAAGTGTTTTTCTTATCATCTTTACCTTTGAAATAAATTCAGTCACTTCAGCAGAAGATTTGGTTACCAACGTCACTGAAGAATCAGACCACAGGACCTTGGGGAGGAGCAAGAAGGAGTTGGTTTAATAATTCATTTAATTCGGTTCCTAAAAATTCAATATTTGGCATCAACCRTCCCTCACAGATCTTGTGATGGGTGATATCAATAAGGAAATATTTATTTTTTTTGTGCACGAGGACGAAACTGCTGGCCAATTCTTGCTGGGTTTCCATTTAACAGCTCTTTTGGATGCTTGGAAAAGCCCCTCAGAGTTTACACACTGCAGACACCCAGAGTTAAGCAACCAAGCCCGGAGTAATGGAATTTTTTTCCCTCATTATTGTTAAAGAAAACAGCTGCTTTGTAGGATCTGCTTTCCAACAGGAAYGACTCCCCCCACACAAGGCTGCTATTGCTAATTAATCAACTCCATATGCCATGAGAAATCAGGAATGGCAGCAAAAAAMCAGGTAAAACCTTCCCAAGGAAACCTGGAACTCCTGCTCCAGACTCCATCTTATCCATCCCCTAAAAAAGGGGAATATTCAGTATTTCATCCCCCACAAACATCATCCTGAGATACTGAGGCATTTATTGCTGGGGAGATGAAGTTTGAGCGAGCCAAAAATCAGGATTTCTTGGCATAGGGAACATCAGAATGAGGCAGGACAGGAATGGGTCCCTCTGGATCCCAAATATCCATTGGAGAAGRAGCATCCATAGGGAAGGAGCTGGGTGGATGTTTCAGGATCACACAGCACTCTCTCACATGACATTAGTTTCAATGACAACTGAAAACATACACAAAAGTTTTTCCAGCCATCCAAAAGCTGCCAAAATGAGTGGGGAGAGGAGAGCATTTCAAAATATATTACATAAGGGAGGAATTTCCTCTCGGCAGAGCTGTTACACAAAAAGAAAGGGGGAAAAAAAGAGAAGAAGAAAGAAAAACTTGAGCAGTTTTATCAAGTTTGTGGGGGTTTTTTTAACATTTGTGACAAATAAATATATTTTCAAATTTGCGAGGAATTTCAGAAAATATAGGAAAATATTCCTTTTTTGTTAGTTCTGTTAGTTTGGTAATAACCCAAAAATTGTCGTGACTTCTGTTTTAACTTGAATTTTCAATACTTATAAAACAATAATGTGAACTGTAAATGAAGGGAACAATAGCACTGCAAACACTCAACTGCTCCATCCATCGACCTGCTATTCCCAAGCTCCTAAACAGAACAAAAACATTCCATTATTGGGTTTTTAAACCAGAAAACTGCAATTTATGGGCTCAGCTGAAGTCTCTGCTCTCCCTTCAGTTCAAGCTGTCAAGACAAACACTGGGTACAGTAACTTCTGTTATTTATAGAAAAATTTGTAATAGGAAAAGAAGTTTCACGAGATCTTAATTGGAGTGGAGACAACTGCAGGCTTCATACAGAGTTTGAAAAGCCCTTGGAAAAATCTTAATATTGATGACATTTGGAACAATTGGGGATTCAGGAAATTGGGGACATTCTCCATGAATGGAGTCCTGCAGAGGTTAATGCTGCCAACATCCCCACAGATGCTGAGCTGCTGCTCCTCCCTGGCTGSCAGTTTTAAGGAATAACTTGGTGAAAGTTGTGGAAAATTGGGATTCTCCAGCCCAGATCCTTTTGGGTGCTCCTTTCCTCACCYCCCGTTTAGCTCCGGGGCCTCATTAAACAAACCAAAGACGTTTTCTGGGCTGTGCATCCCGGATTTTGGAATACTTCATTCCAGCAGCACCCAGATCCATCYCTGCCATTCCCCCAGGGTTTCAGGGGATGAACTCAGCCCTCYACAGGAACTGGGAAACCACTTTTCTGGTGGTGTGTGGTGAACCACACTCATTCCACAGGCACTGCTCTCACTTCCACTCGGATCCAGGCTGGTTCCTGTTCTGCCTTTCCTGCTGAATCAACGTCCCCTTTGCATGGAAAGGTTTTTATGCCCTTTGGAAATGCTTTTAGACAATTGTGAAAGTCGCCTTCCAGTCAAGTTCTTGCCTCACAGAGTTTTCCTCAAGCCTGGAATAATTTCCAAACTTTTCTGCACTYTCCAACCTTTTGGAACCATATCCCACAGGTTGCCATCCTGCCTCTTTCCAGCAGCTGTGCCCTCGCAGCCYACATTGTTCTGAGACTTTAAATTCTCTCTGGATTCTGCATTCCAGCAGAAGAATGGATATGGATAACCATCCTGTAAGTGAGGCATCACATTTCTCCCTAAACAAAACACTTTGCACAAAAATCCTGGGTTGAAATGACTTTTTTTTTTTTGCCATTCCCCACCTAACAACCTCTGCATCATCTCCAGCCATTTATGGCTTTCAAATCAATGATTAAAAACTCMCATCTATCCCAAAGGAGCTGCTAGACCAATTTTTGGGATCCAACAACAAAGTCTGAGAATTTTCTTAACTCCTCCCTAAGTATTATTCTCCCTTTTTTCACAGGAAAAGAAACCCAAACTTACCTCAAAGGAATACTCAACATTTCTTTCATTCTTCTTGTGTGCCAGTCCCTTTAATTCCACTTTTTCAACACTCACTATGGAAAAACAAAGAGAGAAGAAGAATGATGAGGATATTCCTAAATACAGACAGGAGTGATGAGTTTTGGGAAATGCCCAGCCTTGTTTTTTGGTGCTCCAGGTGCCCTTGGACAGGAATGTTGGTACCACCACTCTGTGTTATTTCACTTCCAGCCTTGGGAAAGCTTCATTCCAAGCACTTTCAACCCAAAGAATCCAAGCAAAGTTTTTTATTTCCTCCTGGCCTTATCACCCACTGATCACTGTAATAACACACTCCACACAGATGGAATTATCTTAATAACATCATGGGATAAACACCATCCCTCCCAGGGAAAGCAGGACGAGGTAAAGGTCTCCATTCTTTCAGGGCCTGCTTTTACAAGTTCTCTGTGGTTTTACAGCTCTGTTGACATCCTGACTCCTCCCTTCCTGCAGTTTCATGGAAAACATCAGCCTCCATCAGAATAAGGTGTAAGTAAAACCAGGATCTGAGTGTGGAGAGGGTGGAATGCCAGGACAGGTCACTGCCTCCGGATATTTGATGTGCAGAATTCTTGGAGACTCCCACTTGTCAAGACACCCAGATCAGGAATTCCACCACGAAAAACTTAATGAAGATTATTTCACCGACTTTCTRTTCTCTTACAAACTTCTCCTCCCTTTTGACTGCACACATGGGGATACACACAGAAATTTTCTTACAAAAAGCCAATTTACATTGGCTTGAAACTACAAAAGCAAAATTATCCCAACCCAAAGTCAGTACAATTTTACCCGTGAGTGACAGGTGCCTGAAGGGACASGTGCTGTGCAGTTCTAACAAAAAAGTCCAGAATTCTGTTGCTTTATTTCCACAGAATCACCATTTAAAAGCTGTGTACCTGTTATCAGGATTGTTTAGACTCTCTGTTATCAGTAAGGCTCAAACCAATATTTATCTCACAGAACTTCCTCCTCAGTGCCCGACAAAACATTGCAGTGCAGAAGTTACAGCAGCAAATTGCAACAGGGACCTGTTTGTGCCATTCCCATGTCCCTGTCCCCAGTGAGGCTCCTCCTAAAGCCCATCAAGGTCCCTCTGTTTCCAAACAGTCAAGGCCTGAAGGTCTTGTTGGGGCCTTTTAAATATTTTATTGTGTCCTCARAGAATCCCAGAATGGTTTGGGTGGGAAGGGACTTAGAGASCTCACTYAGTTCCAACCCTGACACCTTCCACTGTCCCCTCTTTTTCGAGTCATATTTGCAGTGGATGTTTTTAGAGGCTCCAAATTCAGATCTACAGATGTTAGTGCCTGTCTTAACACAGAGAGAATGAACATTTCTTCTCTGTTCCCGTAACTGTTCCTCCTCCATGTAATTCCCAATTACAATTACAGCAATCCCTGGGCTGATGAATAATGTTAATTCATTACTTACTACTTTCTCCTGAACACTCTGCTTTTTGTAGAGGTTTGTTCCWCTCAAAAGATTTCAGTGGGTTCCTCTCACGCTTCTGAAATGATTTTGTGCCACATGCTGAGCACACCACAGGGATAAATCTGCTCAGCAGCCATTGCTGAGCCATCCAGACAATATTCAGTGGCGTGAAGGTTTGAATACAAAGATTTCAGCATGCAGGTTAATTTAAAAAAAAATTCTACCTCAGTACATTAATTTAAGAGAATGTAGGCCCCTCTRAATTGTGATCACAGTTAAAATACACTGAATATTGACTGGAATTGTGAGTACTAGAAAGAATTTGTAAAATGGGTATTGAGAGGGGGAATGTGATGAAGCAGTTGAAGGATGAGCAAACAGTTTGCAGAAATCCTGGTGTCAACTGCTGCAACATCTGCTTTTGAAAAACACAGCCAGTGTTATGCAACATTTGTTGTTTATAGCAAACCCAGCATCACTTTCTTGCAACTGTTCTTATCATTTGGCATTTCTAAAGGATTCAAATCCCATCTCCTCCAGCCATTCATTCTTCCTCCCCAGCAATTTGGGCAGAATTGGATTACCCAGACATAAAATTATTCCTGTTTTACACCGTGGGTTAATAACAAACCCTAAATCACCTCTGGATTTTGTGGTGCTGACAGTGACACGACCTTTTCCTGCTCAGCTTCTGGGCTCAACRTGCCCAGTGAAGAAAATCCACTGCAGTGAATTCATCCATGGAAAATGATTGCAATTAGTAAAGCAGACCTTTAGGGAAAGATTTTTGCACTAATCTAAGATTGGGTCTGTTCTAGAGCATGAAATACAGTTTGGTGTGCTGCAGAACAGGCTTTAGGCTCAACCAACAKAATAATTCCTAATATTACACAAAGAGCTCCAGGATTTTTTCCCCAGCAAGCTAAAACCATAAAAAACATCACCTGCCTAAAAAAAAATCTTGTTTCTTTTATCAAGTTGTATGTTTTTGTTCTGTGGCCTTTCATCTCTCTCTCTGTTGTTTAACTTCTGGTTGGTTTTATTAAAATAACCTTCCTAAACCTACCCTGAAGCTTAACTTTATTCAATCAGTGATACAGAACTCCGGAAGAAAAGGTGACATCCACCAGGCACAAAGGAAAAAAAAAAAAGGATTTTTATTTATTTACTGCTTTTACTCTCAAAAGCTCAAAGAGCTGACTCTACCCAGAATCCCAATAAATGAGTTCAGGAGTAGAAAAACCTTTGTACAGAATTAAGGACACATGATACTGATGGCTTTTCAGGATGCTGAATTCAGCAAAACTCCAACTTCCCAACCCAAGGGATACAAAAAGTGAAGGTTTCTAATTCAGGAAATTCCCAGAGTATATTTGCACTGGCAAAGGGGCACACAATGCTTTTTGCTGTGGAGATTTATCCATAAATATCTGGGAAATTCCAGCAGGTAAGTGGAACAGCTGGATGAGATTCCCCAGGAAATGGGGAGAGGGGAAAATGAGGGAGCTGGAGAAGCTCCAGCGAGGCTGTGACACCCTCTGTGCTCCCAGTACCTTCTGACATCATTCCTTAAGGGCTTTTTTAATCATTATTAATTATTATTACTATTTGCTGCTTTATTTAAACACTAGAGAAGCATTTTCCATGCAGTTTTGAAGTGTTCATATCATTGCATCCAGCATGGAAGGCTGAGTGTGGAACACTCCAGCACGGAGGCACAGCCAGGAATCACAGCCAGGACAGCAGCTACGTCATCCTGTCTCCTTTTCAACCACTGCCTCCCACCCCTTCCACAACATCCAGGGAAAACAGATCCAGGCAGCCTGGAGACATTTTATTCAGGTCTGTTTTCCTACTCCAGCCGGGGATTTTCACCCTTTTGGCTGATATTTCTCATCTGTAAGGTTCAGCGCCTCTGGGAAGGGACACACAATTSCCTCCCTCTCCTCACATCCAGGTGTTAAATCCTCTGGATTTCTTGCCTCCCCCTCAAAAAAAAAAATCAAGGATTTGGATCTCCTCCTCTTCCCAAAATGTCAGCAGCTACATAAAATAAAAGGCCAATTCCAACTCTCTAGGGTTTGCCATTTCTAGTTGGTCAAGGTCAGAGTAAATCTGCAGTGGATGTGGGCAAAGGTGGAAGAGATCTTGGGAAGGCACCTGAATAACCCATTGGATATTGATTTTTTTATAATTCCTTTTTCACAACTTCTGGATCAATCCTAATAAAAGGATTAGACAGATCAGTGCCTTAATCCCCATAGAGAATTTTGTGCTCCTCCTGAAAAAAAGTACAGTAATTCAAGATAAATCAGGAGTGTTGCTTGTAGCCCAGCCCTTTTCCATAATATCCAATACTTCACCACTCCATAGCTAATTTTTTTTCTTTTATTAAATCTCTGGATGCAGGCTCAGTTGATGTGGGATTTAGCATGGAAATGCCATTCTTCAGGTGGCAAAATCTGAGTCTCCTGAAACTGAACTTCCTGGTTTGTGGTACTTGACCAAAAATAGCACAAAGGCTGCAAGTTATCTTTAAGCTGGAAAAAAATCCTAAATAAAATCCTTTCTATTGGAGGCCCTAATCATAAATAATGCCTATGGAACTAAAGATAAATTAAAATTTCATTCATGAAGTTGTGCCTTCATGGAAAAAGGCATCAAACACAAGGACAGCAATTGAGTTTGTGCTGAAAAGGGCAAACAAAAGGGAGCTCATAAAACACTTTCCACATCCCTGTTTACACAGAAGTGGGAAGAAATGCAGCACCACCACTTTCACATGGCATCTCCTCTTGGTGGGCTAAAGAAAAGCTTCCAAAGCAGCATTACCCAATTCCTGCTGTCCACTGGAAGCCAAAATCTGGGAACCAAATCCCACAGAGACTCCCCACAAACCCACCAGGATTTATGTTCCCATACATACAGGCAGGAAAGAGGGGAAACAGAAAAATCCCAGTTTGTTTGCTACATGTGAAGCATATTCATGGCAACAAACCACCAGAAATTAAAGGGGTTTGTGGGGGTTTTGTTTGGTTTTTTTAACTGCTTGTAAGTCTCAGCTTAAGAGAGGTTTTTKGGGCTGTTTTCTGATCTTTCTAAAGCTTTTTATCCAGGCTGTGATGGAGAATGAAAAAACTCAGGATACCTCTTCTTCCCAGCACACACATCGATCTTCTGCACAAACACACAAGGACTAAGTTTTCTCATCACTAAATTTGATTTCCCTGTCTCCTACTTCTCRAAACTTAAATTATCCTTTAACTGGAATGCTGAAGGCCTGAGGAAATCCTGCACAATCAAAGATTAGTTTTGAGCCTGTAGGATGAGAACTGAAATCTAAATAACTCAGGGATTGATCAGCATCTTTAGGGTGCCAAGAAGTTGGTGTTGGTACAATCCCAGTAATCATTTGGGTTGGAAAAGAGCTCCAAGATCATTGAATCCAACCTGTGACTGTTTCTACCTTGTCACTGAGTGCCACATCCAGTCATTCCCTGAACACCTCCAGGGATGGGGATGATGTCCCAGGAACTCAGATCAGGCCAGACTTGTGYTTATTTATTCAAACTGCTTCCAACAAACCACAGAATGACAATATTATCTTGTAATAGCTTTGTCCCTAAAGCCAAGAAAGAGCTGGCACTGCTGATCTGTCCCTGGGATGATTTGAGAGGAAAATTTCACTGGAAGAGCATCCCAAAACTTCACTTCAAACTTCCAAACCTTGCACCCAGCAGGCCCTGAACCCCCA
Organism: Malurus melanocephalus; assembly: GCF_030028575.1. NCBI lineage: Eukaryota > Metazoa > Chordata > Aves > Passeriformes > Maluridae > Malurus > Malurus melanocephalus. The sequence goes on along the minus strand of NW_026623825.1, from coordinate 344,504 downwards.
AATCTGGAGAGGATGACACTGAAACCATTYAACTTGAACTCTGCTCTACTCCACGAGCAGCAAAAACACACTTTGGCTTGTCCCATGACACATTAACTCCTGCACAAACCATTCCTCCCAYGAGATATCTAATCTGCATCAACTGATGGGCCAGAGTCCAGCTGCAGGATGAGCAGGAGGTGCTCACTGCTGTGGGAGGGCTGTAGGTACAGAAACTGCTGCTGGGGAGGTAAAAAATATCAAATATCCCCTTAAATGGAACTGCAGAAAATAATTCAAAGGTATAATTAACTTCATTGATGAGCCAGGGGTTTGTCTACAGAGATACCAGAGGGGAAAATGCTCCCACTCAACAGTATCGAGAAGTGTTTCAAATATTCCCTTAAAAGGAGGAAAAGAAACAAATGTTTCTTTTTGAAAATCATCTCGTTTTGCTACTTCTAAAGAAGTCAAAGGTAGGAAAGGACGGAGCAATTTTCTCTGCAGTTCATTGCATTGAGTTGTCATGGGAGAAGGACCTTTTGTGTTATATTGGTGGTGAGAAATGACATCTCAGAGCTCTCCAGAAGGATAATTTATAAAAATATTCACCTGTTTTCACATCCTACAGTGGTCATGGATGGAGAAAATATCGTGTGAAGTGGCCTAATTGGAACATTACAGTGAGCTCAAATCCCTTCTGCAAAYATAAAGTCGCTGCTTGCTAAGAAATACTTAAATTGAATATTCAGAGTGAAAAAAATAGTATTTAAATTCAAAATTAYTGAAGTTACACAGAAAAAGGAAGACACAACTCAAGTTGGACTCATTTGGATCCAGCTGAGCCTCATAACAGGATCCACCAAGGATCCACCATCCAGTTTTCTGCTGGTACCCCTTCAAATTAAAAGTGGATGAGGAGACAAAACAACTTTTCCATGGAAAAGGAAGGTGCAGCTGGGAAAAATCTCATAAGCAAACAGAACAGTTTTACAAGTTAGCAAGAAAGTCTTCTGGCTGGCTGCTCCTCAATGGGAAAACCCTGGATATTAAAGTTTCATGGACAGAATGAAAAATTTCTGTCAGCAGAGGAAAAGCTCTCAGAATTGGCATTTTTGTGTGAAAAATAAGGGTTCTCCCAACGTACAGAATATTTAAAATCAAAACCAACACATACCTCCAACATGAGCTCAGGTGACAAATCAATCCTGCTTTAATTGAACAGCAAGGCTGGAGCCTGTGAAGCCCAATATTCCACAGGAAATAATTACACAGCTTTTTTTAAAAACCATGAGCTGACTTTTGGCAGCACAGAGGAAGCAATAACACACTGGGATTGTATCACTCACCCCAACCAAATGAGGAGTTTTCATGGCCCTGCTATTTCCTCACTTGGGCTGGTTTGAGCTGCCAACTAAGTGACCTTCTTATGTTTCTCCAAAACAGACAGATATTTTAAAAATTGCCCGTATATCTCAGCTTTTAACTGAATTCATGCATTTCTGGACTAATCCTGAATGATCCTGTCAGCACTTCAGCCAACCACAAAAGTCAATCAGTTTAAAGATGGGTTGTGCAACTTSCCTGAATTCAAAAGCTTTGCTAAACCCTGAAGTGCCTGTGCTGSAGGCTGGAGAAAACTCCCATCTGGGCAGGAAAATATAAAACGCTGAAGAATCATTCAGCTGCTTTGAAAAAAAAATCAAGATATGGTTTCAAACACAATTTTGAAGGGTTTTCTTCCCAAATCCTTGAGGCCAAGAGCACTTTGCATCCCTGCTCCTGCCTGCCATGGCCACTGAGCACACAACTGAATGACAAGTTGCCTTTTTTTCTTCTTTTCTGAGTCCAAAAAAAGCTTTTGCAGAATAAATGATCCAGCAAGAGCTGCTGGACTGGCTGTATTTGTGAAACAGCTCCACTGCCTTCCTAAATCCAAGCACCAACACATGGCACTGATCTGGTGCTGGGGCTGGGAACATCCACCAAGATCTGCTGCTGAAATATGGAAAAGTGCTCTGGGTGGAGAGAGAGGTGAGGGAGAGGCAGGAAAGGCTGCAAGAGCTTGATATCATAAAAACCCAGCAATATATTCCTGAATTCAAACAGCTCTAATCAAGCATTGATGCAGCTCTTCAGAWTATCAGGCAGAACACAGGGAAAAAGGAATCCTCAAGGATGGGTTTAAATACCATGGAAACTATTTGACATTTTCAGGCATGGTTTTAGGTAAAYATGGGTGACATTGAAGGTTTAAAGTTATCCTACAATGAATTCAGAGTATCAGTCACAGTGAGGTTCAACACGTGCTCAGATTTTGTGGTTTGGGGGCTGCATTTTTAAAGGACTCTGGGAATTTAATTTGCACACTGTATTTACTGCCTAATTCCACATGGAACTGCAGTTAATGAACTGTTTGCATACAACTGAGAAGTTTTGAATGCAGCTGTGGACTTTATTTGCTCAGGGATGCAGACTCATCTTCCTTTTCCCACTTAGCACAGAAATATAGAAGAGAATTTCTACAAAAGTGACCAAAACCCCAAACTCTGGGGTGAAGGGCAGCTTCAATAAGCACTAACATCCATCCTTGTACAGGCAATTTAAATAAGCAGGCTGTCTGTGTTGAATTTATCTAACAAAAACATCTCTGCAATCAAGAGAAATGTTCAACTTYAGATATAAATAATTTTACTTTCTGGGTAAGCAAGATGCAGTTGTATATTTAGTCTGGTTTTATCTGATGGAGTGCTTATTTTATTTACTATTCTTAGAGCATTTTTAAACAAAATGTTGGCTTTGTTTCTCATTCTTAAGAGAAGCTTTGCTCATCACAGAGAAATCTCCTGCTTTTCCCCAGAMAGGATTTTCTCTGGCACATAAAATTCCCTGAGGCCCCTCAAACCCAAGGTGAGCCTCAGGATTAATCCTGAGCTGAATGTTGTATTCAGCTACAAAATTACACATGCAAAGTCAGTTTTCCATGGAAAACTTTCATTTTTGTGCTGAGGTGCAGCAAAGGCCAAAAACCCCAGATTTCCCTAAATCCCAAACATCACMAGAGGAACAAACCCAGCTCAGCTGAAGCCTTTGAAGTTTGAGGTGTGCACGGAGCAGCCGCTTACCCTGAGCTCTGAGAGAGGATTCCAACCTCAGAAAAGAAACCAGGATGGGGGAAAAAGGGCCACAGAGCTGGCGACCTGAGCTGGGACTCTGAGCTGGTGTTTGCTTTGAAGTTTGGAGCAATGYCCTAAATACCAAGGGACAAATCGAGTCTCACACAGTGAAATAATGCACCAAAGCACCTTTGGCTGYAGCCTGAAGTGACTACAAACCTTTTTCTGGAGGTGAGGAAAATGAGAACTGAGCTAAAGCTGTTACTACCCATTAGTTTTCCTTCATCACTCAAGATTTTACTCACTYCATGAATGAATGAAGCTGATTTAAGACCACTTAGCTAATCACAATCAGTGCTGYTCTATTAAAACATCCCATCCCTCACTGCATAAACCCAACCCCAAYTGCATCCGATGAGCACAACTTAAACCCCAAAGTCCCCAAAGCAGGAGCTGAGTGCCACATATATAAATATACATTTCCCCTACCACAGGGGGGATTTGTTTGCCAGCCTGAGGGTGCATTTTGTAACCATATATCGGCATGGCTGGAGCCCCGAGGGAKGGGATGAGGCTGCAGCTGCTCAGCCAACGTGCCCTGGCTCGAAGGGCATCTGGTGCTAAACCACCACAACCCCGGGATCAGATGGCTCCAAGCCTGGCCCAGGGATTCCTACCCCTACCCAAAGGAGTTCAGAGATTCCAGCTGCAGGGAAAATGCAGMATTTCAGTCTCCACGGCAGATGAACGGAGCAGCTTGCCTGCTTTGGAAGRGCTGCTCCAGGCCAGCAGGGTTTAATGCTCCTGTAAATAAGCACGTGCTGTTTGCTGCATTTTTGAGACCAGGCTCAGCCCTGGAAACTCATGACTAAAGCTGCAATAACAAGGAGGAGCAGCAAGGACAAAGTCATTTTATAGCAGCTTCGATTTTTATTTTCTAAGGAACGATAGCCTTGTTAACAACAACAAAAAAAAATTCTCTTAGCACACTATGTGAAAACACCAGACGAAGGGACTCATGTGGAATAGAAAAATCCTTGAGTACAGACAGTCTTGCCAAGAGCCACAAATGCATTCAAGTGCTCAGTTCAGTCAGAAACAAATATCCCTGTACAGCCACTTCTGTGAGGTTCCCCTTTTGTGGCAAGAAGGGCCCAGTACATTTTCGTGTCTTTGTTCTCAGGCTTTAATATTCTCGTTCCTTTTTTTTACTTCTGTACAAGTTATTGATCCTTATTTCTGGAGCCCAGACAAGATTTGACCAGTGATKCAAAGAGACAGAAGGAAAGTTCTAATTCAGTTAAACTGATTTGGAGACACTACATAACTATGAGACAATTGTAACCCGTCTATGAGGCAAATACAGGAGGGAAAAGCCCAAAGTAGATTTTATTCATATTTGCCAGGGCAATGAGAATGCCTAGAAACTGAGGTAAAAAGAGTGGAAAAACCACCAAACTTTATCTACTAAAAGCCTCCAAGCTTTGAATCTCCACATTTCCCAGTAAATTCTTCAGCAGRGCCTACAGAATGAAACCAACCCCACTTCTAGCAAAAATGAGTGTTTAAAGCTCTGGGTCCCCACCTTTTGCAACATTTGGATACCCAGAAAATCCCTGAACTCTTTCAGAACAGGGACAGGAAGAAACACAAACCTGGAGCTCTCCAAGCCACTAAGGTCTTTCACACCCACTGGTTTTGCACACAAATTCATTTATTGCACTTTTCCTCAGGCTTGTTCACAAGGGTTGGATTGTAAACAACCCTGCTGGAATGATACACCTGGAATAATCCACCCCCAGGAGTGGAAAACACAATAGGGAGAAACTCTGAAGGCCCTGTTGTGTTTTCTGCCATTTCCTTTCAGCTGGGGATATTAATGATGTAATTTTAGCAGGGCTGCCCCTCTGAGTGCTGGTTAAAAATAGCACCCACACCCTCCACTGATGAAATGCATCCACTCCAGGCAGGGAAGTCGTGCAGCACAGCAAGTCCTCTCCTTTTTTTTTTCCAGGGAGAGATAAAAGAACAAATCAGAAAGCAAATGAAACATTAACCTTTTAGCTTAGCATTTCTGTGCACCCAAAAAAGAAAATTTCCTTTAATCAAAAGCATTGTCTTGCATAATTACAGCCTGCAACTCTCCAGCTTAAAAGAACAAGAGAAAATGAAATTTGAAATGAAAATTCAAAGCACCTAAACAATGCCAAAGTCGACTATTTTGTCTCCTCTACTTGTGTGGCACAAAGTAGCAGATCTACCATGTGGATCAGATCCAGAATTCCATKAAATGCTCCTTGTTCATACAGGTTTGGGGCAGTTGCACCCCTAAACTTCCCCCAATTCCCCGTATCTGCAATCCCCAAAAGAGATTTCACTCTCAGTTTGCTYCTGAGCCTCAATCCATGAACAGCTCCAGCTGCTTCCCTTCCCAACAGCTGTCCAGTCTCTCCAGCCAGGGCTCAGGATCAGCCTCTGCTCTGGCATTTTCCACCATTTGCCATTTATCAAAACTGCATTAAGCTGTCATTAAACACAAGAACACAACTTCCTTTAAACAACGGAATTAATGGATAAAATTCCACTGCTTTGACTCTTCTCAGCTTTTTACTTTCAAATCAAAGAATTGTCTGGGTGGGAAGGGACCTTGAAGCTCATCCCATTCCATCCCTGCAGGGACACCTTCCACTGTCCCAGGGTGCTCCAAACCCCATCCAGCCTGGCCTTGGACACTTCCAGGGATCCAGGGGCAGCCACAGCTTCTTTGAGAAATACATTCCAGGGCTCCCCACCCTCACAGCCAAGAATTCCTTCCCAATATCCAATCCAAACCCATTCTCCTTCAGTTTGAAGCCATCCCCCCTTGTCCCATCACTCCAGATCCTGATAAAGAGCCCTTCTCCAGCCTCACTGCAGGCTGAACAGCCCCAACTSTATTATTTTATTATTTCCAGTTCCCAATATCACCCATTTCTCCAGTCCTACAATATTTGGTAGCTTTTCCCTTCCCAAATTACAGCCTCCCATGTCTGAAGAGCAAAGCCCCCATGTGAGCTTTTAATACTGACATCAAAGGCAAGCAAGAAACCTCAGATTTATTTTAAATACACAGAAATGTTCAGGTCTGGACCCAAAAATCTGTGAGAGATCACACCATTTTTAACTTGTATATTCAGATACCTGTAAAAACTCCAGCTACCTATTGAGAAAATTATTGTACTTTAAGCCTATTACCCTCAGCTTTTAGAGGCAAGAACTCATCTAAATGGAAAGGTAGATGGAAATGAAAAATGTGCCTTGGAAAATGGGGGGATTTAAGAATAAACTGTTAAGGGAAAGGAAGAAACATTTACCAGCTAACAAGWAACCAGCTGTAAAAGCTTCCTAAGCATGACATGCACCAGAAAATTGCCATTTAGTCATTAGTGCAGTGGTGACAGTATGTAAAATGGGCAGGGACGTGCTGGATTTCTAGGAATAAATGTGAATCACTCCTGTTTTCTTCCCTAAAGTGGCAATTTTTACCCAATTTCATTGAAGGGATATGTGGGCCTAGATAGGATAAGCAATTTGAAATTCTTTCCGAAATTCTTGCGTGCCTCTGTTGAGGATGGCAGCAAAAGGAGCTATTCCAGAACAGACATTCCCAGATGTTCYAGGGTGCTGCATTCTGAAGGCATGAGGAACAGCTGAGCATTTTTGAGCATTTCTCAAATCCCTCATTCAATCTGCAGACAGCAAATATGGGAATGTCAGCCCCACTGAGCCATTTCCCGAGAGGTGGTAGCAGGAAAATGCTTGATATCCATTATTTTAGGGGAATATGGTRTAGACACACCTAAAACTGCTTAGAGGAAATGGAAGAATCCTCTGTGATATGAACTCATAAAGAGTCACAGATAAACACACAGAGCATCATCTTCCACTGCAGCTCCTGGCCAAGGGCTGAGCTGGGAGTCCTCCMTGGRGAGCACAAAGGGCTGACCCRGGCAAGGAATTGGRGCCATGGGTTACAAACATCACAARGARYRTTTTCAGAATTGCASAGAAAGGTTGTGACAGTTGCTGCATGAGCAGACAGCCACCTCCCCACCCAGTCAGGAGTGTCCAYGCTGCTCCCTCCTCTCCCTTTCCATCCTGTCACAGCCAGCCCAGATCTCTCCTGACAGGGCTTGTTATGGGCAAAAAGAGGTAATGAGGGTGACAAATACTGACTCCAGCCTCAAAAGAGTATAAAAGTTAACTTATTAACAGTTGACAGCATCAATTTGCCAGAGTCCAAGTGCAGCCCCAGCGTGAGGAGCTCCACTCCCAGCTCTACAACAGCCCAAGGATRAGCCACTCACCCTGGCTTTGGGGACAGGAAATGAATGGGCTTCTGGATGCAGAGGACAATTAAAACTTGAGGTAAAAAGCAACATTTCTGATGTTTTTTAAACTCTAAACTTGAGTATTGCCTTTATTGCAAAATCAAACMTCCAACCTAAACTGAACTCCCAACTCCAGATTGAGCAATGTGATTTATGCATCATAAAGGCTTCAAGAAATTCCTTAACGTACAACAATCTTTAGCACGGGGGAAAATATGCAACATCAAAACATGTTCTTTTGGAGCACACTAATCCTTGGGTTTGACTTCTAGAATTCGCTCTAAATAYTTGATACTCCTCAAACAACTCGTGTGGCAGAGACAGAAGGTCAGGAACGCGGTGCCTGGTGTGTGATCTCAACCTACATTGCTCAAGTTTAGAAGCAGAGCTCTCCTTCAGAGGGAAAATGAACAAGGACATACACAAACAGCTGAAAAATTATATACAGTTGGGAGAGGGAGATTTTTCCTGAAGGATTATCATAGCCTAAATATTTCTTTAAGCCCTACCCTACCAGTAGTTGACCCAATATCGTTGGAGATGATGTCGTTACTTAAAAATAGAATAATCCAGCTCCACAACTGATGCAGAACAAGGCACTCTGAAGTGTGGATCTGAACAAAATAGATTTCAGAGGGTTTTTTTCCTCCCCCTGTATTACCTCCCTGCCTGCAGCATTCTGAACAACTGGTGTCCAACATTTCAAGAGGAAAAGGCTGTCGATCGCCATTAAACCAGGAGAGCTCCTGCAGCCTGGTTTCTTATGGAAAAAGAATGAGTCAAGGAAGTGGGAGACAAAAAAAGGTGCAAGACCGTACCAACACATTTTGCCAAGGAAAACAGAGAGGCAAAAATAGTGGCGAGAAGTTCTGCAAGGCTGACATCACACATTTCTGCTAACTATTGTCATGAAATAATTCAGATACCAACGTTTGCTGCACATGGCAACCACCAAAACCCACCTCCAACTCATCCCACCTGAGATCAACGGGAATCCTGCAAACAGGGATACACTGACATCCTGATACTGATCAAAAATTTAATCAATATATTGCTGAGATGCACTTAGAGCTTGTTTTCCTTCACGTCCRTAGACTTTTATCCAGTCAGAGATGTGCTGTTCCATGTATTTATCTGAGCCTGGGACACATCAAGGTTTTGCTGGGCCCTGTGTTTGGACTCAGACTATTCCTTCAATTAAGTAATTGATTTTCCTGTGCTCAGCAGAGCTAAATGGGTAAGAGATAGYAGAATAAAGCCTCCTGCCCCCATTTTCCATCTCAAAGCTTTACTCCTTGCCCTCCAGAAGCAGTCTGTGCCTATCCTTAGATCCTGTGTWGCAAGAATTATGATTCAGCTTCACTCTAGAAGGATCAGATTTCAACAGTTGCCTCACTTGAAATCAGGCTGGCGTAGAGACAAATTGGAGGGTTTTGTGTGGCAACAGCGGAAAGGCAAGATAAATATACAGGAAACACAGGGTTGGGAGAATTTCTGTCMCTTTGCAGAAAATAGGACTTGTTCAGTCGAGGAAATCATTGTCCAGGCTGCTCTGGGGAGGGACATGGGAAAAGCACCTGCAAAGAGTTGGAGCAGGGATGAACCACTTCTAAACCCCAAACCAGTGCAGAAAACTTCCCCCAGAGGCTGTGACAAATCAGGATTTTCCTCAGCACAGTGAGCAGCRAGAGGATGAAGCCTGCACAGTCTCTGTCCTGGGATGTTTGTAACTTATGTTGTTTTATTATAAAGATTCTTTTGTTCTGCATTTCAACATCTGGTCTAATGTACTTCATTCCTCAGGGCTTTTGGAAAATATGCTGTGGTCACTGACCATGTTTAATACATTGCTAAAATATGTCACATGCAGAGGGCAGGACTTGCCTCCAGTGCTATCCACCTAACAGCCAAATCCTCGGAACTTTACAGTAAAGGAGTAATTAACAACATTTCTGGAGCATGGAAAATTCCTATTGCTTTTTGGAACAAATTTAAAAAAAAAAAAAAGCTTATTTTTTTCATTCAGCTGTGATAACCATAAYTCTGTTCTTTTGGGAATTATCACAACTCTACATCCACAAGCTTGTTAAAAATTAGTTCTGTGCATGGGGCTTCCCATGGGTCACATAGCTCCTCCTGGACTTTGGAACAAAAATGGAATTTCCTGAATTTCCCTTTGCTACCAGCAGAGGATTGCCTGCAAAGCAAAATAGTGAGAATTAATTTTAACTTGTGACTTTTTTTTAACCACCTTGCTACTGGGAAAGGCTCAGGAGACAAAAAATGCCTGACCTTTCTTTGAATTTGTTTTGTTTCATTGATGTTAAAATCATAGTTAAAACCTGAGTGCAYTCTAGGAACAGTGGGAAGAGGGACAGAAAGCAACACATCCCTCTTGGAATTTTAATTATATGTAAYCCAAGAATCTATCTGTGTTTATCTCTGTTCTGCTTGACCAGTGAGATCTGTCAGTACCTCTAAACCTGTGAACAAAGCCTGTCTGCAGCTTCCAGCACAACAGCAATTCCTGAGAACAGGGAAAGCCTCCACTTCCCAAAGTTACCTCCAGTTAAAACAACTCCACATCTGTGAAAACAGCTTTGGACAACCCTAAATCACTGATCAAAACAGGAWTAAAAAGCACAATTTACACTGCACSTTACAGTTGTTGGATTTCACAAGAGCTCCACATCCTTCTGTCAGAACCCATCTGTATTTTTTCTGGCTTGGACAAGCCAAATCTTTAAACTTTATTTTACAAAGGAAAAACCCAGAGAAAGCACAGATGCCCAAAATATTTAAGGCAGCAGGTACAGGAGCTTTCCAGTGCCACAGGTTTTACTCTGCAGCAATGTCCACCTGGTTTATCCCATTTTACCACTGATACGCATAAAGGGCTTTAGCCAAGAGTGGAGAAACAAAAAATTGAGGGATTTTGATAAAAAAAACAAGGGTTTGCTGGTCACTGCTCTCAACAGCTTGAGTTCTGCACCTGCTCTAGTGGAAGRTATCCCTGCCYATGGAATAAGAGACTCTYTAAGGTCCTTTCCATCCAAATCATTCCATAGTTTTCTGATTTAATGCCTGACAGTGCTCCCACAGCGAGCTGCGCCTCTGAGGTAAAAGCAAAGGTCTGTGCACTTCTCAGGCTGACACTCCCGCTATAAATTCATTTCCTGAGGCAGCACAATTCTGCTGAAATTATTCCCAGGTATTTGACAAGTCTCTGCACGAAGCTARAACGAACATTCCCAGCTCCCACTTCCAAGTGCACACACACTGCCTCTGAGAGGATCCAACAAAATGTTTCACTCTTCCCGCCTCTTTCCCAACTAGAAACTGAAATATTTGATGCCAAAAGTGGTGGATTAAGGAAAATACAGTCACTGAGAGCTTTYAGGTCCAAGCTTACTCCAACCTCAGTCACTGTTCAGCTGTGGAGAGTAAGTTAAATCACTGACATTTCTCCAAATCAGGATTAAAACATTCCCTGGGTTAATACAAACTGTCTCTAATCCAGCTAAGCACAACAAATACTGCACTTTTCTCATTTTTCTTGTCTTTCTCATGTTTCAGCTGCAGCTTTTTTCACTGAGGCACTTCCAGCTCCATGGCTTTGCCAGGAGAGCAATGATGACCTTGGGCAGCTCATTACTTCTGGGGAGAAATCCTGTCCTGTCAAGCTGTCTGAAACCAGTCTCACTAAAAAAATAACACCACTAAAATCAAGCTTCCCAGGCTTTCATGACAATTCTGTCTGCTCTAGGTTAAAAAGTTACTGGGTCCTGCTAAATTATGAGCTGCATTCGTTATGAAAATAAGGAATATAAGTCAGTAAAARTGGATTCAAGCTGGCAAATAATCCTAAATTGCACTCCAAGCTGARGAGACAGAACTCCAAGACAGATCATCAAATATCAAGGAGAATTCAACACTGCTGGTGAAGCAGAAAGCAGAATATCAGCATTTGTTCCACACCCCCTTTCCCCAACCATCACCAAGGCAGTCTGTAAATTAAACTGAACACGAGGCAGGTATTCTATAAGAGAAAAACAGATCAGAGGAAAACCTAATTAATTTTCACAGCGTACCATGACTAATCTTAGCATATATGGTACTGGAATAGCAATCACTGAGTACAAATGAAAACAGTGTTGAACCCTGTCCTATTTTTAATCAGATGAAAGCCACAAACCCAGCCATGCTTCTGCTTAGTGCTGYGTTTTCTTCTACCCTGATGGTTTTTACAGCTGGAGAAATGGCTACTTCCAGCATTACTGTGCTGTAAAAAATTACTGCTCCTTACACTTCTGGGATTACAGTGGAGTGTGTCACAGAAAAGGAGGGCTGGTGGAGGCAAGAGAGCATTTCTTGGGACATTTAACCCTGTCTGGGCTGTATCAGATCCCCTGAGTGAAGACGTGATTTGCAAGTTCTGTGGGAAACCAGTAGCAGAAAGGAAAACAGAACTCAAGACAAATTCCAAATAAAAAAATTGAGATGGTGCATGACAATATTTTTAATATTTGAAGGCAATATTTTTTAATTTGAAGGCAACATATGAGGGCATATATTTGCCCTGATTAATTGTGCCCTACAGAGCTCACAAAAGCTTCTCTGCACAAAGAGTAGCTCACAGTTCAAAGACTTTCATCATTTACCATTGGGTTTTTTAATGCCTTAAATAACAATACTGTTAGTCCCATTTTAACCTGGACATTTTTATATTTGCAATCAGAGCCTGGAGGGTGGAAATGGAGTCATTAAMCCTGATTTGCTAAGCCAGATTTTAGCCAGGTCAGAGTGCAATATGGCATTACAAAAACCAGATTTATTTTGTAACCGAGGAAGGTGCAACATGTCTCTCTTATCTTCCTGATCTCTCTCTTCCCTCAGTTTCTCACTGACATCCTGGGGAAGCAAGGGAAAGGTARAAGTGGGAGTCAAACTATTTAAATGCCTTTTCCCTCTGAGCAACACTCAACACCATATGCTTTATCCAAGAAATAACTTGCTACTGTAAGGATGAGGTGGAATGTCCAAGATACCAACTTTTGGAGGATATTTCATGAGAGCTAAGCTGGTATTTCAAATGATGCTATTTCAAAGAACCTTCTAGTTTATTTCCCAATGGGAAAAATCAAGATGCTCCTCTCTAACTGACCATTTCTCCCTGACAAACTGACATTTCCTGCAAGTTTTCTGTCACTTCCTTTGTACAACTCAACACAGAAGCAAAGCAGAAAAACTGCAGCCTCCAATCCCAATGAAAATACAGCTGAGCACCACAAGGATCCCAATGGTTCCCCACTGGAAGCAACACGAGGAAAAGAAAAAAAAAGAAAAAAAAGAAAAAAAGAAAAGAAAGAAAAAATAAAAGAAAAACCCACACCTTTGGAGTGTTTCCCCGAAGGCCTCTTGGGTAATGACTCCTCCATGGAATGTGTGGATGTATGGAGCACATTTTCCAAACTGTTGCTGACACTGTTGATGGGGGTCTCGGACCTTGGAGTGACCTGGGAAGAAAACCATAAAAATCCATTCAAATAAACAGCAGGAACACACAAACATCACACCTTCCTCTGGAGTGAGGGATCCCCTGGGAAGGCAGGCAGGAGAAGTTGGCTTCTTTGAAAACTGAGGGTGTTACTCCTGATATTCCCCAAGTAACAGTTCAGGGAAGTGGTTTCAGTCAGCAGCTATTCACAAACTGAGATTATCTTGGCTAATCTAAAAAGCTACTTACAGCATAATTCTTTTTTAAACAATAGTCACCCAGCAGTCAATTGGAGAGAGATTGCAAGACCTTTAACCTCTGCACACCACAGATTTTAACTTTTCAACAAGAAAACGAGGGATAAGGGCTCTTGGAAAATGTCATTTTTATGTTACATCACTGTGCTGCTTTGGGTGGGGTAGAGTTAATTTTTTTTCATAGTAGCTGGTGTGAGGCTGGTTTGGATTTGTGCTGGAAGCTGTGGATAATTCAGGGATGTTTTGGTTACTGCTGAGCAGGGCTTACACAGTCGAGGCCTTTTGGGGTCTTCACCCCATCCCATCAGCACAGAGGCTGGGAGGGCACAAGGATTTGGGACAAATCAAATATTCCACACCCATGGCACTGTGCTCAGCATGAAGAGCTGGGGGAAGAAGGAAGCAGGGGATGTTCAATGACCCCAATATTATTCCCAAATCACCAGGAGCTGTGAGGGAACCCTGCTGTCCTGGGATGTCCAAACCCTGCCCAGCCATGGGAAGTTGGAATAATTTCTCTGATTTGCTTGCATGTGTGGCTTYTGTTTTCCCTATTAAAATATCTTTRTCTTAACCCAGGAGTTTCCCCACTTTTACTCTTCCTGCTCTCTCCCCATCCCGACACAGGGGGAGCAGGAAGCAGCTCCATGTGGCTCCATTACCTCTCCAGCATGAGACTCAAAGCATTCCCAAGTATTTACAACAGATTGCAATGAAAAATTCTTAGCAAAACCCTGATTTTCTTGTCTTTTCCATTTAATAACCTTTTATGATCATATTTCAATGGACACTTCTATACTACCAATGCCCAAGCAGAAGGTTGCAGCATCAAAACAAAAAAGGGTTTAAGAACCTTGAAAAGATACTTCAAAGAGGCAGTTCAGACCAACAAAAACACCCCTAGTAACTACTCATAGTAACTGTGTCACTTGAAATTCAATTGTTACATTTGGAATCAACCTGAAGTGCTGGTAGGGAAAGCTGTAATTAGAATTTCACGTGGATTTTAGCCTGGCACGAATCACAGGAGAAAATGTGCATCTTGCCATAACAAAATTAGTTCTCCTTCGCTCAGAGTAACTCAATAGCAGCAGCTCCAGGTCCCTGTAAGGGAAAAGGTTCCCTGAGACCCTGCTAAGTTGACACAGTGCCATGAGTTGGGACGATTTCTGCTGAAAACAATACTTTGCACACCCTCCTATTCCATGTTGCCGTCAGTCAGCACACACAATGCAAGTCAGAAATAGCACAGCYCCACTCCATACAATTACCTATTGTAAGCTCCATTTTAAGACTGACATTTATAGATTTATACACAGCTTAAGGCAGTAGAACAAGTGAAAGGCTCTGTATACTTGACATCCGTAAAAAAGCTTCTATGTGTTAAGAAATCAATCCAGAATGGCAGATGGGTGTCAGGAGAAAGGAGGGTTACAGGCACCTGCTTGCTTTTTCAGCACTGCTTCTTGATCAAAAAAAGGAAGTTTATTTTATATATAAATACAAAAGMATTATATTGATCTAATTGTACAGTATTTCTTCAGCCCAGCTTCCCATCAATAACAAAAGTTATCCCTGAGCTTTCACTCTGACCAACCAAGAAACTCCAAGCTCGGTGGGAGGGTGGGGAAGAGCTAAAATTTCCTTGCCAAAGTCAGTCTTTAGCTGAGCTTATCTCACACAGCCTCTCTCCTGGAGCTCATTAAACTCTCACTCCAGCYCAGGGCTGCTGGGAGGAAGTTCCAGAGGGCTGAGCACCATCCTCCTGGCAAAGGGACAGTGCACAGAGCAAACCGGGAAAGGAGTTCAGGCAGGGCTGCGTTATCCTGCACAGCCAGCTTCCAAATATTCCCAACAATCAGAAATATAAACATTCAGAATGCCTGAAATGGAGTAAGAGCAGCCACACAGCTCCAGAAAATCTCTGAACAAGCAGTTTGTTACAATTTATTGCCTCTTATCTTGTATTCCCTCCCCTCCACTCTCCTTACAACAAGCATCGCGTGCAGCTTATAATTTGCATTTTGTTTATACATAACCTCCATTTTTTTTCCATAAAGATTTAATTTTCCTAGACTTGGTAAGGATTAATTTAGCCCATATGTCTTGTCTGCCTGAGCTCATACTATCTGATCCCGTCGCACATCAAAGCAGTTCCAAATTGGCCTAGAAAAATCACAAAGCTCTGATTAGTTCCAAATGGAGCACTTTGTTAGGGAGCTGAATGGTGTTAGAACCACTGAATCCCACTGCTTAAAGCTTCCATTCCAAATTTTTAAATAATTTTTTCCACTGACTTAAACATCACGATACTGCAATGGTTTGGATTTGTTTAGGGAAAGTAAAATAATGAAAAGTGGTTTGCAAATCAAAGTTATAGTTCCAAAATAGTAACAGCAATTTTTTTATCCTTTTTTTTTTTTTCTTTTTTTTTTTAACTTGATGCCAAGCCAAACAGAGGAACAATAACCCATCAGCTCAGAACTGCAGGAGATACAGTCCTGGGAGGATTGGGAGAAACACTGGGAAAACTTTGCAGGAAGGACCTGTCCAAATTCAGCTGTAGAAACTCAGGTAAATTCAGGCAGGAATGTTCCCCATATGTATCTGAACACTCCTGAAATCCCTAGTTTAGGCTGGAGTCACTGGGTTTGGAATAAAGAAGAAGGCATTCCAGAGAAATAAAGATTCAGAGAAGGAGGGAATAAATTGCTTTGGACCTTTTAGGAGTTGTAACATCTCTGAGAAAGCCAAGATACCATTAAGGAATAAACATCTGCAGCTCAAGAACTGTTCAAGGTTTGTTTTCTGAAGCAGTTAACAGATCACAGTGAAGATGGATAAGTTGGCATCACAGGAACCAGGAATGTTCAGGCCATACATCATAACAAACCACAGGAGTGACGTTTTATAAATGCAGAAAAAAAACCATGAATCATTCAAGGTCTAAGAAGAAACAGCATCAGACCTTTGAAGAGAAGACTATGGATTTTTCTACAGAAATGATTGGAGAACATCAGCAGAAAGAGTCCATGAAGAGCAATCAAAACAGCAGCAAGTCCAGAGTTAAATATTCTTCACCGTGCCTAATTTTACCCCCAGCACAGCATTTCCTAGAGGGTCAGAGAGAAGGAAAATCCTCTGCTGCACCTTCCCCAGTTTCATGGCATTGTTCAGGGATTCCTTTCACATCACAGKGACCTGCAGCTTCCTCTAAAAGCTGCAACACTCGACTAAAAGAGATTGTTAAAACTCTAATGTTGCTTGGAGCAAACTGGTCTAGARGAAGATGATGGGGGGTTGGAATGAGATGAGCTTTAAGGTCTCTCCCAACCTTGACGATCCTGTGATCCTTTGATCTGCTCCCTCCATAGCAAAGCATCTGGCTCACAGATGGACTTCTGATTTTCCAGATGCAAACCCTACTGCCTTCTGCATTTCAAGTTAAAGCCATAACTGGAAATAACAAAGAAAATTGATCACTGCTYAGTGACTGAGGCTCAGAGTGAATTCTTCTCTTCTTTGTTCTCCATTGTAATGATGACAGGACCAGAACTGGTATCAGCTACTGCAGAGTGGATCCTTCCCAACACAGATGAGACAGAAGGATCCCTAAATGCTGCCCTCCAGCCCTTCTCCCCCAGCAATTATCAGGAAAAGAAACAATTACTTTTGAGCCAGGGGTTGAYGACAAATATGTCAAGGGAACAGAAGCCATTGCTAGAATTCTGCCATTATCACATTTTTCCCATTTTCACCCGTCATCCAAACCGAGCCTTTTTTCTCCACAGAGCACAGTGATTTCCTCCCCAGTATCACAGAGGTCTGCCAGATTCAGATCTTCTTGGGACAGCAAAAGCTCTCCCAAACTCTCAATCCGTCAAAAAGCGCACAGGAAAATAAACCCAGTTATTTCCACARATGGTGCTGCTCTTTCAGCCACTGCTGCCTGAAGTGGCTCTATCCCAGACAGTGGAAGTCACTTTGAAAAATGGTAAATCTGGGAAGCTGGGTAACTGTTAGCTTTGCTAACATTTAATACAACAAAGTCTTTCATAAAAATAACAGGACTGATAGGAGTCGAACTTAATGTGGTCAGAGTTTTACCAAAACAGCAATTATCTGTTCCTTTGAAAAATAAACAGAGTACAGAAAATACATGGTTTAATAGCAAAGTATTTGCTGACTTAGTTTGAAGTGGAGCCAGAAATACTAAAAAAAAAATAAAAATCAACACAGCCACTGCCCAAAGCACCATGGACACATGGAACAATGATACAGGATCTGAGGGAACAAAATAGGGATTTTGTACCTGGTTAGGTATGAAATTCAGGTCATGTGTTACACAGGAGAAGCAAACAATACGTAAGAGCCATGAGTGAGTTAAGGGAGATCCCAGAGCTCCAAATACATTCTCTCATTGATCACACAGGAAAACTTTTCCACGTGTTTTAAATTCAACAATGACCAATGATAAATTGAGAGTCCCACAGGGAAACGCTTCTGCCCATACTGGCTTTGGAATTATCCATTAAAAAAGGGGKTTTTTTTAGCCATAAACTGCCCTCCAGGAGCAGGTAACGTGCATGAGTGAGCTCAGGAATTGGAATCCAGGGGGTAAAAACCACTCAACTCCTCTYCTGCCAGGTTCATATTACTGAGTATTAACAGCAGCTTATTTTGAGGTTAACACCAAGGTCTTTAACATGGTGCAATCCTGTTTGCAGCAAGGCTCCAGGAGAAGTTTGATGGCAGGGATATGCAAGCTCAGGCAGATAAGCTGCCATTTCCCAACAAAGGGACAGAAGTCAGGTTTTAAAGGATTTGAATAAAAATGCATTGCTAACACTCAGCTGTCAATATAACACCACAGGCAGGAGACAAGAGCAACCAATGCCAGGATCTGCAATTCCAAATCCACTGAGACAAACCCAGGAGGAGCAGGACTGGGCAAACATCTTCCTCTTGGTAGTAACAAGTCATCAGTCTGCCCAGCTGCTTGTGAAACCATTGCCTCAGGCACCAGTCTTGCATTTAYTTAAATATCCAAACACCTGACTGTTCTCCCACTGGAAGAAGAAATTACAGCCTTCTCCTTTGGAAGATTCAGGCTTTTCCCCAAGGATGTTTAAGAAGTGCTCACCAACACCTCCAGCTTTCCACATACCCAGTAAAGTYCTCATCACCCAAATTTACACATATTTAGTCGCTTTGTTGGACTGGGACATGGATGCAACTGGAAGTKTTTAGTTTGTGCTACAAATTAAAGCAGTTCCAACAGTGAAAATATCTGTAAGAGCCAGGTGCCTCCATGTTTCAGCAGCTACAAAATGCACCTTTTCTCCTAGAGARGGAACACAAAGGGTGAAGAGGCAATTCACAGGGAAATGGGATAATGGATGATAGATCAGATGGTTTTGTCCTGGGAGACTCTCCGGAATGAAATGAGGCATGTGGTACTTAAACACTACGGGACAATCACACACCTGCTCCAAGGCTCCTTATGAATTCAGGAGAACAGATGGACCAAAATAAGTCTGGGTTGGATTTTATGGACTAATTTCTACTAAAAACCCTTCGCTTAAAGAACTGCAAACACTGTTAATAACAGAAACACGAATTTATCATAGAGTTAGTGGATTCATCAAATCTGAATTTTACAAATCAATTATTCAAACCACTCCAAAATCAAACCAAATACCTACTTCTAACCAGACCTTGGAACAGAACTGCTGCTCCACATCCCAGCACTGATACACAAACATATCCCCGGTCCTTCACCTGATGCCACCAAAAGTTAACCACCTCTATCTCTTCTGCAACAGCTCACAAAGGAATCATCTGAAAAGTCACAAATCCACTGATTCTACTTCTCTCTCCTTCTCCTTTTCAATATTCACTTAAGTAATGGCTTGAGTGTAATAAAACTACTTAAAATCATGGAAGCACCGAGTCATTAAGGTTGGAAAGGACCTCTGAGACACAGAGTCCAGCCATGATCACTACTAAACCATATCCCCAAGTGTCACATMCACACGTTTTCTTCCCTGGATGGTGATTTCACCACTTCCCTGGGCAGTTCCAATCCCTGAGCACCCTTTCCACGTAGAAATTCCTCCTGGTGTCCCCCCTGCCCCTTCCCAGTCCAGCCTGAGGCCGTTCCCTCTCCTCCTGTCCCTGTTCCCTGGAGCAGATCCCAAATCCCCCCGGCTGTCCCCTCCTGTCAGGGAGTTGTGCAGAGCCACAAGGTCCCCCCTGATCCCCCTTTGCTCCAGGTTGAGCCCTTTCCCAGCTCCCTCAGCCCCTCCTGGGATTCCAGACCCTTCCCCAGCTCCGTTCCCTTCCCTGGACATGCTCCAGCCCCTCAATGTTCTCCTTTTTTTCTTATAGTGGAAGAAAAGAGAAGACATTGGAGAAGAATTCATAATACATATGGAAAGTGTTCACTTTCGCTATTTATCCTCGGGACTTGGCRGGTCTGTAATTAAAACTAAGATCTTGCTCTTGATCTGATTATTTCTGGATCACTTCAGCTATTCACAAACCCCTGAAATCCTGTATTGGCCTGAACACCTGTTAAAAGGTTTATCCCTTCCCAAGCTGGTTACTGGATAATCATCCCAATGGAAAAATTCTGGTTCAGCATGAGGAAAGAGCAAGGAATTCTGAAGTTTGCTCCTTACAAACCCCACGCAAAGAAGGACAGATCTGAACCRTATCAACAACTCTTTTCTTGATATTAATACCCATTTCAAGCCTCAGGAAGGAACAACTTTATTTCAACAGGCTCCAGTTCTTCTGCCAAATATTGAAGTCAAATTCGAGTGGAAGCATGACAGTGGTTCTCATTTCCACAGACAAATTAGATCCAGCATTCCTATAATAAAATTCTGTGGGCTCTGAGAAATCTTATCTATGTTCTTGAGTCTATATTTGCTTTTTTAAAGATAAAAAGCACTCCAGAGCAAGTAGTAAAACGGACACTGGAGTATTTGAATATTCAAGATGACAGAAGAAGCCGAGCTCTGTCCTGCCAGGAAGAGGCAGTGCTGTGCCTCCTGCCATTGAAGGTGACAGGATCTCAGTTTTAGCAACTCAAACATTTAACAAGCCACTAAACCAAATGGTTCAACACTTCCAAACAAGGCTGCYGTTCAGCACCTTTGAAGTCAGCCCCTGGAATGCCTGTGAGGTGTGGTTAACTACTGCTGGCTCTGCTTCTCCACACAGGATCTGCTGCAGGATCTCCTCCAGCTCGTGCACCAATTCCATTAAAACAGTTTGGATCTGCTGCAGTCTGAAAATCCAACACCTTCCAAAAAGAATCTTTATTCCAYAAGAATGAGGCCCACTTCAGTGTTGCTTCACTGACAACAGTTACAGGGTAATTAGTAGAAAATAGAATAAATTAAGAACGTGAAGTGGAATGCACTCTTAAACAAAAACTTCATTCAGCCCGTGCAAAAATGGGAAAACAGTTCATGGAAAAAACATCATCATTATTAGCTCAACACACATTTTTTTGGCTGCTCTGTCCCTGATGTTTGGATGTACAGTGCATTTCCCGAGCAAACTCGTTTAGGCTCCTAAATTCAAGTTCATCACAGAACACAGGATCAGACAAAGAGAATCTAGTGCTAATTAATATTGTTATTACCCAAGACTATTGTCTTCCAAGGATTCCTATCTATGTAAAGCTCATTTCTGAAAATATTGCAATTTTGAGACTGAACCATTTCAACTTTCAAACAAAACCATGAGTGAGAAGAGAGCCAGAACTCAAAGCCTCACATTTTTTAAGCGGAATAACAAGAAGTGTGTGYAATCCATGTTGCCTGGAGTACCCAAAATTCTCAAAGGACATGCAAAAGACATGCAAGGCTTGGCAATGTCACCAGCTGGAAGCTACAAGACCTGCCCCTRCAGCTCCTGAGGTTGGATTCATGTGGTTTAGAAAGTGAAATCATTCTGAGATAGCAACTCTTGATATCAGTGAGTAAACACCTCTAATCCCAGCCAGCAACTGCTCYCAACATGGTCACCTGCTGAAGCCAWGAAATACCCTYAAAGAGGCTAAAAATTAAGATTGCCAAGATTTATTCTATTTCTACAGTGCTCAAATAAAAGCCATAAAGGCAGATGACATAGATCACTTAATAGATTTCCCTGTGAGAGCTTGAGGACTCAGCTTCAACCTAAAAAGTGATAGTTTTTTATAACTCGCCACTCCACTGGTGAAATAAAAATCTCGGAATATTTCTCAATGGAGTTATGTCCATTCATGCTCCTGAGGCAAACAGTGCAGACAGGTGAAAATACTGGAAATGGATCCCTCAGAGCAACTCCATAGCTCTCAATACACAGCCTTAATTCTTTGGAAGTTTTAGAGGAGCCCATGGAATTAGCATGAGTGAAAAATAGTACCTTATGCTATAAACTTGAAATAGCCATTGGAGCAGTATTTGGAAGCTGACTGGGCAGGAACCCTCCATCCCATYCACAAGATACCAACCCGAAACAGCCACATAAGCACGGGGTCACTGCCCCTTATTTCCCTTCAGTTGCAAACAAACTGCAGGGTGGCTATTTCTGACCCTGTCTCAGCAGCTGAACCCAAAACCAGATCCCAAAATCGTCATAAAAGAATCATGGAATTGTTTGGGTTGGGAGGGACCTTAAAGTTCATCCCATTCCATCCCATGGGCAGGGAMACCTTCCACTGWCCCCCAGRGWGCTCCAAGCCCTGTCCARCCTGGCCTTGGACACTTCCAGGGATCCAGGRGCAGCCACAGCTTCTCTGGGCACCCTGTGCCAGGGCCTCAGCACTCTCACAGGGAAGAATTTTTTCCTAACATCTGATCTAACCCTACAGCTCATCCCCCTGACTGCACTGAAGAGCTCTTGTCACAGCAGAGCAGGTGCTGAGTACCCAATGCATGATCTTATTTCCCTTTTTTTACAGCACGATCTCAATGAGGAGATGAAACAACTCCAGCAAACAGAGTGACAGATTCATTAATAACTTCCCTAGTGCTGAAGTTCTGTCCTCAGAGTTAGTTACAGTAGAGTTCTTGAGAGGGAAAGTCCATGAACAAATTCATCCTATGATGTCCAGTATCCATGTAGGTCACAGAATCCAAATTSAGCTTTGTGTTTCCATCTGCCATCCATTCCAGCAGAGAATCCCTGAATCACTGAGGTTGGAAAAGACCTCCAAGGTCATCAAGTCCAACCTGTGCCCAATCCCTACTTTGTCACCAGCCCAGAGCACTGAGCACCATGTCCAGTCATTCCTTGGACCCCTCCAGGGACGGGCACTCCAAATCTCCCTGGGCAGCCCCTACCAAGGCCTGACCACCCTTCCCAAGAAGAAATTCCTCCTGATGTCCAACCTGACCCTCCCCTGGCTGCMCCCTCCCATCAGGGAGCTGTGCAGAGCCAGAAGGCACAGGGAGGGAATGTTGGGATCTCCTGTGCAGGAGCAGGAGTTGGAYCCAACACTYTGTGTGTGGGTTCCTTCCTGCTCAGGATATTCCATCCTCACAGAGTCCAAGGCAATGTAGAGAGGGCAGTGTTTTCCCTCCTTAGGGCAAGGAAGCAACGTTCATTTTATACCATCAGGTAGAAACCATGAATCTAATAATTACTGACCTACTTACAGCCAGCCACAGCCACCTTTTCMTGCAAAGTTAAGAGTCATATAAGGCAAGAAGCATCTGAAAAAACACTAATTAAAGCAAAAAAATATATGGGCARCCTCCTCATAGTCAGCAATTGCAGGCAGTAAAAGGAAACAGCAAAAAGCAGTTTGCATCACTGGCCACCTTCAGCTGTGTTCACCTACCCCAGAGCAACTTGAGGAATCATGAAATATTTACAGTAAATTTGTATCAACTGTTCAGTTTCTTCCCTGTTAAACGCACTTTGCTTTTGAGATATTTCACTGTAAAATGTGAAAGAGGAGATGCAAAAAGGATTGCAAGATCCAATCCACTGGAAAAAGTTATAGCTCATATCAAGCTGGGCCATATTTTAATAGGACTGGCTAAGCAGAAGCAGCACATTCCCATTTGCTCCTGCAGAGAGAACAAAGAGCACTGCTCAGATTTCTGTTGCATCTCCCCAACTAAACAAGTCAACCATAAATCAGAAATTGTAACAGTAGAGCAGGTACAGTTACACAAGAGTTACACCCTATTCCCACCCTCACCAGGGGAAAGCTGTGGGGTAACTCATTCAGTTCGCAAAGACCTCACTATTTGCGACCCATCTCACATCCCACCATCCCAGCTTCCAAAGTTTCCCAAGATCTCAAATGGTGACCATTCCTCCAGTTCATTCAGGATGAGCTCAGAGAGGTTTGTGCTGAGAACAGAGGAGCAGCGTTCCCCCATTTAACACCCAAATTCCAGCAGCAGCTCAGCGTGGCTCACGCTGGAGTAAAGCAACAGGAGCCAGGAGAAAGTGCTGGCACAGSGAGGGAATTCTCCTCCAATTCCAAGGAAGAAGAGAAGCACAGGACCCAGGGCTTTTACTTTCTCTCCACATCCTCGTTGTTTTTTCTAGGTGATGTTACAACCCAAGGATTGTCACAACATCACTTGGTAACATCACAAGATCTAAGGCCTYGGTGTTGGAATTTATTTGTGCATATTTAAACAGGGCTGAATGGAGAAGACATTGGTTTTTCCACTTGCTTCATCCAACTCCTGATTTAAGCCAACTGCTTAYTCTAAAAGTAGCAGAATTACCCAGTTAACAGTGAAAAAAAAACCCCAACAATTTTAAGGAAATCTAAATCACTTCATCTACACACAAACAAAATGCACATTCAGAGACTGTGAAGGCAAAGTCACCTTTGTGTTCCCTCTCACTACTCTGTACTTAGCAACCAGGATTCTTCAACACAGATTTCTATAAAAACGTGCTTTTTTAAGAGACAACCCTTCAGCGAGCTCAGAAGAAAAGAAAAATCAAACGACCATCCTGGCTGCCTTATTCCTGGCAGGAAAAATGGCAGGATGGATTCTCCGTCCATCTTAGATTGACATAAATAGTGCCGGAGTTTTTCAGCTCCATAAATCCTGCAGCTTGAAAAGAAGACACTCAAAAATATTTCTGCTTGTCTGATTTTATATTTTTTTTTTTTTTTGGCTTGTCTTATTTTGGGGGAACTTGTATATGATTTACAGTGTTTCTTTTCAAATCCAGGGTCGCTGCATCATTTGAATAAGGGAAGCTGCAAGTAGTTAAGTATCTGAAAAGCAGCTTTTTTCTGGTTTTAATTATACCCTTCTACATCCTGTGTGAAATATTCTTTYCAGCTATATTTTATCCACATGGAGGTTTCAGCTGACTGAAGAGGTTTTCCCATACCTTGTTCTTCCCCCTTACTACAAGAGCTTAGGAACAAGCACCAGACCTAAGAAGGGAAGAGCAAGGAAAATAGGAAGTTTAATACATCCTAATTTCACAAAGCAGAAGTGCTTAAAGAAACGTGAAATTTGTATTCAGGGGAAGACTGTGCACAGATTTCTGTCTCAGTCTGGAAKTCAGCGCTCAACTTAGTGAAATCTCTACTGAGCTCTCAGAAACAGCTTTATTTAGGGTATTATTCCAAYACAGGGGTTTTCACAGCTTTTAGGTATTCACCACCTTCCCCAAGAGCAGGGCAACACATCATTCAATGAGTCCAAACATCCTCAAAGGCTGCAGCCTGTTAACTTCTCACATGCATCCACTAAGCTGGAGCTTAGTCTGAACTTTCAAGCGGGTTAAAATCAGACAGAAAGACAGTTTGAGTCCCTAATTTGTGGGAGGCTGAGAGCAATTAAGCAGTCACATATCTAATTACTTACAGCACATCTTAAAACGTTCCTGTCTGGCCTAACTGCTGGCAATTGAATGAAAGAACRAGTTAATGACAGTGAACCCCGACACCAGGATCAATACCCGAGGCACGCAGAGTGACAGAAAACGACAACATTTCTTTTAGCCTAACACCAGCAACTCCAAATGTTTGCCATCGCATCCGTCTAAACAAAACCCAGGCTCTCCAGATGCTCTGCCACTGGACAGCTACTCCTCCTTTACAACTTTTTCCAGGGGAACTTTCAAACAGATGCTTTCATCCAGAGATGTGTTTGTTTCCCTTTCCTAAATCACTGTTTTTCCATGCCGCTGGCAGAACTGTTCCCCCAGAAGATGCTTTGAGAAGCAATCAGAGAAGGCTTATATTGCTGCTGTTGATCTGCTTGCGAACCCCTTGTCATTTAAATGTCASAAGCTCCTAAAAACTCCATCCATCCCCTCCCTCTGCCCTCAGCTGACCATCCCCATCATCAACCAACAGCCAGCCTCTGAAGCTGCCATTTACCCCTGTGCTAAAGCACGGTTTGAAATGAGAGCGGAAGAAAAATGAGCGTGGAAAAAAGCCGGATACCCACCTTATGGCAGCCAGGATAGGTTGCCATGGTGTTGAGGGTAGAGGTGCTGGGATTCTTGCTGCTGCTGGCCATGAGACTCTGGATCTGGGTGAGCTCCTGCCTCAGTACCTGCTTCTGGTGGAAGCTGAACGCCGGGTGGTTGGATGCCATGGTGAAGAGCAACAGGAACTCATCCCCCGTGCGGCCCTCGTTGAGCTGCAGCCCGTAGTTGTTGATGACCGAGTCGATGTGAGTGAGGGTGCGGAACAGGACCCCGGCGGCCTCCCGGTGGGCAGAGCCGAGCAGGGCGAGGGACACCAAGAGTTTGCTGCGCACCACCTCGTCCGTCAGGTTGGTGAGGCTGCCCAGGTCGGCGGGGTTGTTGGCTTTGATCTCGGAGTCGCGCAGGGAGTGATAATCCTTGCGGGCCAGGTCCTCCAGGCAGGCGCCCAAGAAGCGCAGCTCCAGCGGGATGCACAGGTCCAGGAGGCCGCACAGGAACTCCACGCGCTGCGGGGAGGGCAGCTCGGAGAACCAGCGGTACACGCCGTCCCGCTGCAGCCGCGGGCACCGCTTCTCCACCATGGTGCTCCGCGCTGAGCACGCCCCGGCCGGGGCTCGCACACCCGGCCTGGGGCAGCTCCGGGCGGGCAGGGCCGGGCCGGGCCCCGCTGAGGGCGGCGCAGGCCCGAGCGCTGAGGCGCGGCCTGGCCGCGGGGTCCCCGCCCGCCGGCGGCCCCGAGGAGGCCGCTGCGCTCCCGTTCCTCCCTCACGGGGCGGCTCCTCCGTCCCTCCGGCGGGCGCCCGGTGCCTCCATCCCCCGGCCCCGCCGGGGCCGCCCCGCCGCCGCGACCGCGGGAAATAATCCCTCCCGGGCGGAGGGGCACGGAGCGGCGCGCACAGCCCGCCGCCGCTGCGCGCAGGCGGAGGGATCCCGCGGTGAGCAGGCTCGGCCGCGAGCGGAGCGGGAGGAACAGGGAGCGACGGGCGCCTTCGCTCCCGGCCTGACCCCGCGGCGGGACACGCCCCCCGCGCCGCTGATTGGTCGAGCCGGCCGCCCCTTGATGGCGATTGGCTGTCGCTGCTCTTCTCCACGCCCCCTCCCGCGCGCGCGGGGCGGGGTGTCGGCGGCTTGTCAATTTCTCCCTTAGCCCCGCCCCCGGCGCTGATTGGTCAGGGAGTCCTTAAATAAGAGAGGGGCGGGCGCGGGTTCCTTTTGTGTGCGGCGCCCGCGGGTGCGGAGGGAGCGCGGCTGAGGSGGCYCCGGYTCTGRGGGCTCTGAGGGGCTYTGAGGGGCGGTGAACCCTCTCAGSGCAGAGCTGTGCTTTGCCCTGCTCCAGCTGACCCCGCCGAGCTGGCGGGTTTGCGCCTGAGGCTCCTGTTCTCCCCTCGGGRTTATCCCTGCGGGCTGGAGAGGAGCCTCGGGGCGCATCCTGACCGAAATCCCAAATCGTGTGTGTGTGCATCTTCCTTCCTTCTCCCCTTCATGGCAGCTGCATTTGCAGTCTGTGCCCTGGCTCCGAGTGTTTCCCGTGTTCTTTGCTGCSTCCAATGTGGGCAATAGGTGCCTTTTCCCTTCCTTTTCAGTCAAAACACCTCATTCCAGCCACGAGGAACCTCACGGAGTAGAGGAGGGAATGGCTTCGATGCTCTCCTTCGTCAGCCGTAGTTTTAGGATGACAAAGAGCCTCAGGGATGCAGCCTGAGCTGGTGCTGGGTGGTGATGCCAAAACCCCGATAAAGCTTTTGGCACAGGCGCTTGTCGGAGCCGCCACCAACCCAACCCGCGCTTCACAGTCAACGCCAGTTTGGCACCTGGCTCCTGATTGTCTTTAAATTCAGTGTGGAAACAAAAGAGACACCAAAGACCTCTCAAAGTGATCACTTTTTTGCCCCCCACATTCCCACCCTCCGTTCCAAACCGGGATTCTGGCTGGCAGCGATGTGGCAATGCACATTTTCCAGCGGGGTTTTGGGCTGCAGATTTGCCTGCGAATTGCACGGACGGCATCCGGCGGCCAAGGGGTGGACACACAATTTCTATTTTTCACGGTGTTTTTCCATGGGACTCGGCTGTTTGGCTGTGGTAGCCCAGTGGTAGCCAGACTGCGCATCAGCTGGATAAATGACACGGGTGATGATCTTTAACTGGGACAAGCCAGGAATAACATTTTTTAATGCAGCCCCAGGCTTGGTTTTTATATGATGGTAATCTTGGAAGATGGACCGTGTGTTTTATTTTCACAAGTGAAACGTTGCTGCGCTGCAGATAAACAAAAGACCCAACATTGATGTTTTYACAGGCAAAATTGCATTTTCTTTCAGGTTGATCTTTATGGGATGTGCAGATGCCCAAGTGTGGGATGCAGGCTCTCACATGAGTTGTGAGACCACTTGTGTTGGTTTCGCAGAAGAGAAAAAGTCTCATTCCTCCGGGTGATGGTTTATTGGAAATCTCATTATACACCTTGCTGAGACGAACTGCCGCACCACAAAAATTCCAAATGCTGGTAGTTCATCCKTTTTTATTTCCCTGTGGAATCTCCGACTGCATTTATCGGAGTCCCAAGGAAATGCAGGARTCAGCAGGCAAAGGACACTCACAGGGGCTGCATAATGTCCTGAATTGTAAAGAGACACAGCCCTGCTCCTGCTGTGAGAGGGTCCTTGACAGCCCCACAGCCTCTCCATGTCCTTCCCTCGCAGAGATCCCTCATGGAGTGCAAACCATATGTGCTTCCTTTTCCTGCCGTGCCCGGCATTGTGCACGGGAGGAAGGGATGTGTGGGAAGCAGAGGAAGCTCTCTCAGTCCCTAAGGAAAGGTCTGTGATGAGTTCTAGAACGGGCCAGGCTGTTGGCATGAGCAGGAGGAGTTCTTTGGTGGCCTTTCTGCTTAGATTGATGTCTTTATCCACCCTGAAAGCGCGTCCTTTATCCGCTAATCCATCCTGAAAGCCCCACGCTGCGCTCAAAGGCAGGTTTCTGCAGCAAGGTGAAGGAGATTTCAACTTTCTGCTTGAGAACCAAATCAAACACTAAGCCTAAATAAAGTTTGAATGAGAATTTTGCTGCTCAAGAGTGAGTTTGTGGTTTGCAGCCAGAAATTGTTTGTCTTTGATGCCAGGCAGCAAACAAATCCTAACCTGAAACACAAGAGATGAATTGGGAGCTTTTTCTCTGATTGGAAGTGGCTTTGGGTGAAGTCAGAGGAAACCAAAAGGATGTGACATAGAATTCTGTCACCAAGAATTCCTGACTATCCAGAGGCAGAGCCAGAGCCGCCTTCAGGGAGATAAMTCAACCGTGTAAGAGCTTGTGTTACCATTTGTCCAGACACTGAATTGGGAGTGAAGGCTGCTCTGGGGTTCCTGAGCAGCCCTGTTCCTCCTACGAGCACAGGACATCAAATCTGGCTCCTCACTTCACCCCCAGATCATCCCATTTCCTGCCTCTTCTCCCAGAAAATTCTCTTTGTGCATGTTTGAGACAACTGGGGAAGATTCCTTGCTGGAATAATCAGTTAACAATAACTAAGAGGGAAGTTTTTTTTCTTGTTTTTGTATTTTCAGAGCATGCAGAGGCAGTTACTGGATGTTTCAGTCAGGTGAGGACTCAGAGAGGGTTCAGTCCTTCAACATTTCAGTTTTACCTGCTGTCCTAAGGGTCTGAATTCTCCTGTTTGGATTTCCTCAGTCCTGTTAAACCAAGGAGTGCTTCTCTCCCTTCAAGCAGCACCTCAGAGCCATCGTAGCCAAACCCACYCAGATAATTCCTTCCTGTGAGTTTGACTCCATGCAAATGGAATGTCCAAAAACCATAAAAAAATCACTGAAATAATTCAGTGTGGAGTGGGTGACTGAGCCCAATGTGAAAGGAGATTGTTCACTTCTGTTTTCATCCACAGAGACAATGRAAATGAGAATCCCTACCATGGAAAAGGAGATTTATTTGTGAGGCTGCTGGATAAAAGGCTGGTTGAGTTACCCAGATCCATCAAATGCCCAGTGTTCCCAGCCCACAGGACTCCACAGGGACCTTTCTCCATCTGAGCTTTCCCCCACCGCATTTAGGAGCCTTCAGGAGGCTGTTCAAACTTGCAAAAACTTCTGCCCATTTAATGACACATTTGACATTTTAAACCTCCTAAATGTGGCTCAAATCTTAGCACTTCTGCCAGAAATCCAGCCTGGAAATTCCAAATCTCCCACCAAAATGACTTGCAAAGCCAGAGCTGARCCCGCTGCTGTCTGGGGTATGAGTCAGATGTGATGGGCAGCCTTCCCTCGAGGGGTTCCATGCCAAAGCAGCTTTCCTTCCCCTCTTTTTGGGAGTGAATGCTTTCCCAGGATGATCCGATCTCAAAGCCATGGATGAACAAAAAYCCTGACAGTCCAAGGTTGGGTGTTCAGTGTGGGGTCTCTGTGCCTCTCACCCCAGAGGTGTTGTTTCCTTTAGAGACACTCAGTGCCACCTCCTTGCATTCCTTCCACCCTATCCCACCTCTCCCAAATTTCCCTCTGCTCACCATCCCCTGCCTCTCCCTTCATCCTTCATCCCTATCTCCTTTCATTCCCTCTGTTGTATCCCACCTCTCCCAAATTCCCCACTGCTCACCACCCCCTGCTCTCCCCTCATCCCTTATCTCTATTTCCTTGAATTCCTTCCATCCTATCCCATATCTCCCAAATTTCCCTCTTCTCACCACCCCCTGCTCTCCCCTAATCCTTTTTTCCTTGAATTCCTTCCACCCTATCCCACCAATCCCAAATTCCCCCCTGCCTCTTCCCTCATTCCCAATCCCTATTTCCTTGAATTAATTCCATCCTATCCCATCTCTCCCAAATTTCCCTCTGCTCACCACCCCTTGCTCTCCCCTCATCCCTTATCCCTATCTCCTTGAATTCCTTCCACCCTATCCCAAATTCTCCCCTGCTTCTCCCCTCATCCCTCATCCCTATTTCCTTGAATTCATTCCATCCTATCCCACCTCTCCCAAATTTCCCTCTGCTCACCACCCCTTGCTCTCCCTCCATCCCACCCTGGCTGCCTTGTTCCAAACCTCACCTCTCATTCCCGTTTTTGCCCTGCCTGGCTCCCACCTCTCCCGATCCCCACCGCAATCCTTTGATYCCCCCTAAAACTCTCCCAAATTTCCTGCCGGGATGCGGTGAGTGGCAGCAGCCGGAGCTTTGCGTGTCTCCGTGCTGATCCACGGAAGGGGAAGATAAATATTGCCCTTACATCTTCGCTCAACTACTTCTGTGCACACGGGTTATTTCCTGGAGCCTTTCGCGCAGATGCTGCGATTGGAGCTCTCGGGCTTGAAAAAACAAACAAACCTCAGCTTTGAAGCGCGCAGAAAAAATACCACGTGGGGCTTTGGGAAGAGGGAATAAAAAAATAAATAAAAAAATAAAAAAAACAAAAAGCGGCCAGATGTCGGGCTCGCCGCGTCCCTCGGAATGTCTGATTTTTGGGGATTGAAGCGGGTYGGGTTTGGGCAGGGTGGGGAAGGTGTCCTTGCGGTGACAGCAGCRGAGGGATGGATGGAGGGATGAGCGTGTGCTGCGAGTGTCGCTGCCCTCTGCCGATAGACTCCGGCACGCACAAAACTGTCTGGAAATACGGATTTTTCCAGGGCTTTTTTCCAGCTGGAGGCATAAGGGACAGGCTCGCCTCTCTCTCAGTGAAGATCCCCCCTAAATCACGCCCTGCCTCGTCTGTCACCGTTCAAAATTCKCAGGCTGAGCCCTGCACGCCCCTCGCCCCCGTGTCCCCGGTGTCCCCTCCCCAGCAGGGCAGGGCTGGCACAGCCCCACTCGGTCCCAAAAACCAGGATRCCCTTCTGGCTGTGCATGGCTCCTTGTGGGACTTCCTTCAGCGTGAAAATCCACAGTGCCCGGCTGAAAAAACACTCCCCAGCTCCCTTCCCTCGCTGCCTGGATCCATCTCGGGAGCTGCTGCTGCTGCTGCAAAAAAAAAGCTTTGGGTTCCCCTGCCTGTCCTGGCTGGAAGGACGGGGATGCCTCAGCCTGGCCCCGCTGCCCCATCCCAGTGCAGATATTTCCTTTGTATTCCTGCTGGGAATTATTCCTTCCTCAAATCTTTCCTCAGGAAAGTCACATTTTGGGTGATTTACCGAACGAGGGGTGTGCAGCAGCCCAGCCTGGAGCTGTCCCCTGTGATCCACAGGCTGATTCCAGCCCCCATCATTACACAACGTTAATTTACTCCTTGCTAAAGCCAAAACACTTCAGAGCTGGAAAGGAAAATCTGGAAGTATTTACTTGATTATTGCAGTGACATTCCTTGGGGTGTTTTCACCTCATATCCCTTTTCTGGCTGCTTTGGGTCTGTGTTCCAATATCCAGCGAGATCCGTTTGAAGTGCTGGAGGAGAAGGTGTGAGGAAGAAAAGGAAAAGTGCCCAAGTGTGTGCTGGATATGGATGTAAAGTTCAGCGATTCTTTGCAATATTTGAAATCCTYGATGATTTGATTGTAAAAAATCAGCTTGGGAAAAAATGAAACAATGGTTTGGGTTGGAARGGAGTTAAAGCTCATCTCATTCAGGGCAGGGACAACTTCTGCCATCCCAGATTGTTCCAAGCCCTGTCCAGCCTGGCTGGGACACTCCAGGGATCCAGGGGCAGCCACAGCTTCTCTGGGCACCCACCCTGTGCCAGGGCCTCTCCACCCTCCCAGGGAAGAATTTAATCCAAATATGTGATCTGAATCTCTCCTTTTTGAGTTTAAAACCATTTCCACTTGTCCTGTCATTCCATGCCCTGTTCCAAAGTCCCTCTCAGGGTCTCTTCAAACCCTGGAAGGGGCTCTGAGCTCTCCCTGGAGCCTCCTCCTCTCCAGGTGAGCACCCCCAGCTCACCATGAAGGATTTGATGTCACCTGTCCCACCTGCAAGTCCCACCCTGCAACCTTTCTGTGCCAATTCCCAATATTTACATGTTGGGATGCTCGCTGGAGTTGCACTCTGGGGATGATTTCCTGAAGAAAACCACAAATAGCTTCTGAATGACGACCAAAATGAGAAAATTTGGATTGGTTCACGAGCGAGTCATGAATAGAAAAAGAGATGAAATTAGCTGAATGAACTGTTCATTATGCATTATTCAGCCAGCTGTACTAATTAGTGCCTTAAGGACTGTTCCTGTTCCCGCTGCAGCCAACTCTAAACTCCTTTTGATTTCAGAGGGAGCAGGACAGAGCCCTCAGAGAATGGGCCTGGTGCCTGCTCCCTCTGCAATGCCTCATGTTTTCTTTTCTTTTTACAATTTCTTACTGATTCCCATTTTTTTTGTGACTTCTTTTAAAAAAAAAAAACCTTCTGAAATGTCCCGTGTGGTGTTCAGTCAATCACAGGAACAGAACTGTTCCATCAGTCTCACAGTGTGTCCTGTGCTTGGTGGGAGAGATTTTTCATATTTCCTTTTGCTTTGCTTTTATTCAGACTAAACTGAGGAGGAGAGAAGCTCGAAAACCCTCTGGAAAACACAATCCATCCAGAAATGTCACTAGGCCAGGAGGTGCTGGAATTAAATGTTCGCATTCTGAGCCCAGAAATTGCAGCTGGGCATTTAATTTTTTTTTTTTTTTCTATGTATGGATAATGTTTGTGATTTTTCCCACCAAAAATTCCTGCAGCTCTGAGTGTGGCAATATTGGAAAAAGAATSCAGTTCAGACTGGTGCCTCTGTCATATCAACAGCAGATCTCCACCAGACCACTGSTTAGGGACCAGAATAACAGGTTTTATATCTCACTTTTCTCACCATGGACAAACCAACACCTTCAGGAGAAACAAACCCTGATTTTGGTGTGGTTCATGAGAAGCTTCAAACTCTCCTGCTCCCTGTTTTACTCTGGGCTGCAAARCCAATTAATTCCTTGCCAATTTGGAGAGGCTCCACTGCAAACCAACCACAGAATTCTTCCAGCTGCTGGTGAGGCCAGAGAGGATCCAATAGACACTCAGACCCAGGATTTTAATTATTTAACTGAGTTATTCCATTTTGCTATGAATCCTCCTTTCCCCCCAGCCATAGCAGAGGTGTCACCAGCCAGGGAATTGCTGGCAGAGAGCAGCTTCCCATGCCAATTTTGTAGGATTTTGYCTGTCCATATCGTACCAGGCACCTTTTTTTTTTTTTCCTCCCAGGTCTCCAGGTCCCTTCAGGTGGGTTCCTGCCCCAGCCTGAGCTGAGCTGGAGCTGCTGTGGGATTCCTTCCCTGCAATTCCCTGCAATTCCCTCCTGGCGAGAGAGCAGAGGATGTACCAGCAGCTCAGCCTGGAGGAATCTCCACAACCCCACTCTTTGGGCTCCTCTCCACAGACTGCCTAAAATGTCTATAATGGAGCCTCGGAGTGGAATTTATTTTCTTCCTGAGACCATCCTTAAAATAACAAACCCCAGCAAACGGGTGACACGCGGTGCATCTGCTTCAATAACGCGGACCTTCTGTTTGGGAGCGAGGAAACTCCAAATAACTCTTTGATTTGTGTTTCCTTTCTTCTCCTTCCTCATCTCCTCCTCCTCACTACTGTATACAAATCTGTTCTGCCAGCTCCGAGGCACCAGCCCTCCCTCCCCGGAGCTGCTTTTTACKCCATGTGATGGTTATTTAATTTCCTCTCCGCTTCCAGCACAGCCAATATTTATTTTCCCTCGTGGGATTGCGCCTTTGTTTACAGGCTGATGTCAAGGGGGGG
>NW_026623825.1:303435-309573 GCF_030028575.1 Malurus melanocephalus | reverse complement strand
GTTACCAGGAGCAGCTTTCCTTTGTTCAAAGCTGCTCTCTAAGGCGGGTTAGGAACCATCTTTTCCTCATTAAATTTGTTTCCTTTCAGCACTGAGCCTTTCCCTTCATTACCACATGCAATTTTTTTTTTTTTTTAAACCCTCATAGCTAATATCACAACTATAGATCTTGGGGTTATTTATAGCCCTAAACTCCGCAGAGAGCTGTGTGTCTTGTTGCTGTGGAAACTGGGATTCTAAAAGTAAAAGGGTTTTGAAGGGATTGCAGGAGGGACCTGCTGAATTTCAGAGCTGCCTTTCCCTTCCCCAGGTCTGGGTTTGACCATACCTTAAACTTAGAGGTAAAATCCATCCAAAGGTCTCGGGGGACACTGGGGAATTCTGA
Source organism: Malurus melanocephalus (assembly GCF_030028575.1). Classification (NCBI taxonomy): domain Eukaryota; kingdom Metazoa; phylum Chordata; class Aves; order Passeriformes; family Maluridae; genus Malurus; species Malurus melanocephalus. Next base: position 309,188 of record NW_026623825.1, on the reverse strand, counting down.
TCCTCTCTGGTTTTTGTGGTCTGGCACATCACAGCCTAGTTTTTGCTCTCTGTTGTGAGACAAAAAGATGCACAGGTAACCCTGGCAGTGCCCAGCTCTTGGTGCCACCAATGGCACGTTTGCCAGGCTCTGGGTGTTTTGCTTTTTTCTTTGTCTTTTATTGGTTTTTGGGAGCCTTCTGTCAAGGGAAATGCCACCTTGGGTGCTGTTGAGTTTGCAGACCTCCTSCACTCTGCAGCCAAACAGAGAATAATAGAATTCTGGAATGGTTTAGGTTGGAAAAGACCTAAAAATTCATCCTATTCCACCCACTGCCATGGCAGGGACACCTTYCACTSCCCCAGGGTGCTCCAACCCAGCCTTGAACACTTCCAGGGATCCAGGGGCAGCCACAGCTTCTCTGGGCACCCTGTGCCAGGCCCTCCCCATCCTCACAGCCAGGAATTCCTTCCCAATATCCCATCCAACCCTTCCTCTTTCATTTTGAAGCCATTCCCCTTGTCCTGGCATTCAAGCTCCTGATGGAGCCCCTCCCCATGGACTCCAAGCTCCTCTCTGGAGCTTTGAGCTTGGCATGGAGCAGCATTTGCTGGAAATTGGATTTCCCTGTATTAAGCACTATTTAAATGATTTTATTTATCTCTGGGTGTAGAGCATCAAGGATGAGAGTGAGATTTATGGGCTGGGTCGTGCTTCCTACCCCGCTCCTCCTCAGCCAGCCCAGCAATGGACAGACTCTCCCTTGGCAGAAATTCCATGTTTTACCTTGGCAGGGATCTCACTGAGCCAATTCTTCCTCCTGATCCTCCCTGGGACCCTCAGAATCAACCCCAGCTCCACAAAATCCGTGGAGTCCTGGCCTCTCTGCCYGGCCGTGGATGCTCGAGGCTGACAGGGGCATTGTGCCACCAGCCTGGCTTTTTCTGTGCCCTGAAATGTCCGGTGTTGCTGTTGGGAAAAAGCAAAATGAGACATCTGTATCTGTATCAGGTTKGATCCCATCTCAGAGGTTTCTCATCYCTCCACAGCCACCACCAGTGACTCCTCCTGTGCTGACAGAGATGTGTTTTTGGAGGGTCTCACTGGGCAGGGCTCTGAGCTGGGAAATMGGGAATAAAACCCTCCWTTCTTCATGGCTGCTCCGAATTTCAGCAGCTGCCTTCATGCCGGTGTCACAGGCWGGATATTCCTCYTCACAGGGAGGAATTTCCTCCCAAAATCTGACCTGAATTTCTCCTTTTTGAGTTTAAAACCATTTCCACTTRTCCCMCCAGATGGGGACAAACCYTTGGAGAGCTYTSCCCCCCTGCCCTTTTTAGYGAGGCCCGAGCTTTAAAAACCCCTCACAATTCAACCAACAATTCTGTTTACAAACCATCTCAGCAGCCGAGCCTGACCTGAGATTAGAGCCATTTCCAGGACTCCAAAAACAGAAAAAAAACACCCCAGAAAATTCCACCCTATCCATGCAGCCTCRGGAGAGGAGGGGAAAAGGCAACGAGCGTGTGCCTCAAATTGACAAACAAGCCCCAAATGTCAGCGCTGCCGAGCTCTTCCCTCGCATTTCCATAAGTAAAGCAGCAATCCCTGATTGTCGGGTTTGGGGGCGAGCACCAGGCAGCCTCTGCTTCCCCGGAGCAGCCCTGACATTTGTTCAGCACATTCTCCAGGTCCTTCCTGGCACGCCTCGCAGTTATTCCTGTGATTTTGGGTTAAAAATAGGAGGGCAGGAGCCGAGACTCAGCCCGAGACGGTGATTCAGTGACGGAGCTTTTCCATTAGAGGGTGCCAGGAACCTACTGTTGCTGCAGAGCCCGGGAATGGTGGAAAACACGGCTTTGCTCGGTGCTTTTCGGTACTCGGCAAATCCGTACCCATTTTTGGACCCAATTCTTGCGGAGAACTGTGAAATGACAGAATACTCAGAGTTGGGAGGGATGAAAAAGAATCAGCAAGTCCAACCCCTGGATCTGCTCAGGACATTTCCAAGAATCCCACCATGTGCCTGAGAGCGTTGTCYAAATTGCACTGGGGGTATTTTTTTTTTGAAGGAATGGGTGTGGCCAGCAGGAGATCTCAAATTGCTGTGGGATTCTGGGCTTTGCTTGGATGTAAAGAGAAAAATCCTCATTTAAAAAAACCCCAAATATTATCCACAAAAAAGTGATAGTTCTGGTGGGAAAAATAAATTTGTGTGGCTGACACTCGTTGTGCTCAAGATTTTATGGTGAGGACTGTAAAGGATGGGGCTCATCTTCTGTTCCCAATCTGCCAAAAATCACCCCGCCTCAGGTACAACATGAACCACCCCAATATCAAATGGATTTCCTTCTCCGTCCCAGAAAAGCCCCTTTGGAGGAGCAGAATATCCTGCCTACAGCCGATTTAAAAGTGTCTTGTTTGGTTTTGAAGCTTTGGAAAAATAAAGTTTTATCATTTTGATGAAGAGTTAGTGCAACTGTCGGGATCAATCAGAGAATGCCAGAATGGTTTGGGTGGGAAGGGACCTTAAAAATCGTCCCATCCCAATGGGCAGGGACACCTTCCACTGCCCCAGGGTGCTCCAACCTGACCTTGGGCACTGCCAGGGATCCAGAGACAGCCACAGCTTCTCTGGGCATCCTGTGCCAGGGCCTGCCCACCCTCCCAGGAAGGAATTTCCACCCCCAAGGGAAAAAAAAAAAAAACCAAAATAACCCTGGGATCGGTGTCTGGAAAGCTACAAGTGAAAGCAGAGATGGGAAGGGGAAGGGAACATGCCTGGATCCCAAAACCCAGCGCTGCCTGACTCTGCATCACATCCTGACAGCTTTCCCCGTGGATTTCWGCCAGCGTGGCTCAGGTTTGGAGCCGTCTGCTCCCGTCGCAGGTCACAGCGGGTGATCCAGAGCAGATGGGATGAAGGGCTGACCCCGAGCCACACCAGCAGGGCTGATCCTCACTCTCCTGCCTGGGAATTCAGCACAAAGCAGGAGCAGCAGTGTCCTGAGCAGGTGAGCGCTGTGGCAGCAGCTCATGGCCGCTCCTTTCCATGGGTTTTGGAGGAATCCGGGGCTGCTGAACCCAAAATTCGGGATCTTGTGTTGGCAATTATTTCTGGCTGACAGACAAAAAAACAGAGATGGAAAAGGAGTGAGAGACTCGTCTGACACAGCAGTTTTCCAATAAAACCATGCTGGTGTTGGCTGTGCCACACTTTCACTCCTGGTGGCTTCCCTGGTGTCCCGAGGATGGATTTTGTGGGTCCCACAGGCTCCATGCAGAGTTTGTGCAGCCCATCCCCAGCTGTTTCCTTGCTGCTGTGCTCGAGGGGCAAGAAGAGACCCTGCCCCAAAGTCCCTGATCCCTGTGAGCACCCTGATTTCACAGGATGGGAACAGCGGATCCTGGGCTGCAGCCGCATCCTCACGGGAACAGCCACCTATGGATGGTGTCATCCTACATTCCTGGAGAGTCCTTCTTCCCAAAATGATCCCGAAACACTTTGTGGGTTGAATACAAACCARAGGTGTTTGGGGAGGAGGGTGGGCTGGGGTGCAGGGCTCGGGGTGGCACCGCTCAGCCGTTTGGGATGGAAGGGAAGGCACAGAGTGTGAGGACACGGGAGGGAACCCAGACCAGCAGAGAACACAGAGCAGCAACTGGCAAAGCTGGGGCTGGGCCAAGCAAATAAACAGAGGAAGTCCTTGGGACTGATGAGAACCACGGGCAGCCTGCTCTTGTTTAAGGAGGTTTTTTTGGGACACTGGAGCAGGCGCCTGTTGCAAACAGAGCGAGACCTCAGCTCCGCTCAAACTTTCATTGACTTCAGATGGGTCAGGATTTCATTTCAGATSGTTCTGGTTTTACCCAGGATGTGAWTTCCCCTTTTTGGGACGTATTCCTTCACCACCCACTGCCCAGCAGGAATTTTGGAGGCTTGTGCAGAGATTTAGGGATGGATCCTGTCAGGGCTGGGTGCTGCCAGCACGTCAGGAGGAGCAGAGGCTGCTCTGCAGCACTCCAGAGCTGTGTGTGAGCGTTCAGGATCGATAGATCCAGAGCTGAAGGCCAGATCTGAGTGCTCAGCAGSTCTGCTAATCAGTTGGGTGCCTGCAGGCAGATTGAAAGCCAGTTCCTTCCAAATTTTCACTTCCAACAAATAATCTTGAGGCTTTTCACTCCAGAATTTGACTTGGGCCCCTTACTTTAAAATTTCAGCCTACTGTGTGCTCTTCAGTTTCCTGATAAAGGTGGGGCATTCAAGGCAAGGGACAGATTGAAGCAGGTTTTCATTTGGCACCAACTTTCACCCYGAGATCTCCAGGATGAACCACCCAAAAGTCACGGGGTCTTCAAAATTCATGAAGCCATGAAGCAAGTTTGAAGGGAAGGGTCAAGCAGTGCTGGGAAATATGAGCAGTGGGTAAAACAGGAGCTTGGGGTGATTGTGGGAAGAGCTTTTCCTGGAAGTGGAAGCCCAGGGAAGATTGGAAATGCAGTTGGGTCAGATGTGAATGGGATGAGGGCAAGGATGGAGCCTCCAGCCCCGCTCCTTGTGGGGAGCTCTGTCCATCCCATCGTGTGTGGGATGAGCCCTGGRGTCTCATCCAAATCCAGGAGCTCCGCCAGCTCAGAAGAATTCCCAAGAGGGGTTTATCAGCACTGGGCTCCTCTGTTTGGGCATCTCATCCCAGGGAAATCCCAAACCTCCTCCTGCTCCCCATCCTGCCTCTCCCGCTTTGTGCCGGCGCTGACAGCGCGAGCYGAGTTAATCTGGTTTAGAATCCTCGTGGCTTCATTTCTAAAGGTCTCACTGTTGCAGGGTGACGTTCCTTTATCCCCGGCCCTTTCTTTTCCCCCTGGATTATCCCATATTAATAGGTACCATGTAATACAGTCTGTTATTAACTGCTCCTGAATCCTGCTTGCTGATTCCTTAAGCAGATCTCGCAACCTCACGAATCTGCCTCGGAGTTTTGGTGGGGTTTGCTTTGTGCTTTGCTATTTTTTTTTTAATTTTTTTTCCTTTAAACCCAATGCATGAAATGTGTAGGATTTTGGGTTTTTTTTTTCCTTTAAATCCAATGCATGAAATGTGTAGGATTTTGGGAAGCAAAGGAATTTCACATGTTTGGACAGCCCAGACGTGCTGTTACAGGTTGAAGCGTGCATCTGTTTAAATCCCTACAAAACAGGCTGCAAGAAGAAAACCTTGTTTGAAAACCTACATCAAATATGGAATAAATCCTACCACAGTTATTTATCTGCCCAGAAAAAAAAGATCCTCAAACACTTCTGTGTGACAACATTTCATAAGAAAAGAATATGAGTAATGTCAACTTTTTTACATTGCTGTGTCTTCTTTGTTATGAATTATAAATCCCTATTGCTCCAGTCCAAACAATTCTGGGAACTTCTGCCACTGGCTTATTCAGAGCCCAGGGAAACAGCAGTGTCCTTCCCATTTACAGGGCTCAGAGCATTTCCAAACATTCATTATTCACATAGGAATTCATCCATCAGCAGCTCCATTAAACTGAGAGTGAGAGAGCCTTGCTTTCTAATCAGGTGCCAAAATGCTTGGTTGGGGTTTGTTTCTTCCTCCAATTCTGGTGCCCAGGGTCAGAACAGCAACTTTTCCAAAAGGTTAGGGTAGAGGAGTGAGGGTTTCTGTGTGACCATGGGTGACAGCCTTTCCCTGGTCCCTGCCTCAGTTTACCCATCAGTGATGTCACATGTGAAGATTCAGCCTATTGGGAGCTTGAGAAAAA
>NW_026623825.1:296001-301884 GCF_030028575.1 Malurus melanocephalus | reverse complement strand
TGTCAGGGGGTGGCACTGGATGGGCTTTAATGTCCCTTTCAGCTCAAACCATTCAGGATTCCTTTCTATCCATCATCTATTCCCTTCTATCCTTGAGCTGATTACAGCCTATTCCTTCTCTCCTGAAAGCCCACAGAACATCCATGCTCTGAGGAGCYCTCAGCCTGCCTGCCTGTGATTCCCACACTCCTCATCTCCTTCCTTCAGACTCCTGATGGATGCAGGGGAAAATCCAGCCCTGGGTGAAAAGATCCTCCTGCCCACAAGGAGAAACCATCGCAAGGAAAACCATCCCAAGGAGAAATCATCCCAAGGAGAAACCATCCCAAAGGAGAAATCATCACAAGGAGAAACCATGGCAAGGAGAAACCATCCCAAGGAGAAATCATCCCAAAGGAGAAACCATCCCAAAGGAGAAACCATCCCAAAGGAGAAACCATCACAAAGGAGAAACCATTGCAAAGAGAACCCATCCCAAAGGAGAAACCATTGCAAAGAGAAACCATCGCAAGGAGAAACCATCCCAAAGGAGAAACCATCCCAAGGAGAAACCATCCCAAGGAGAAACCATCCCAAAGGAGAAACCATCCCAAAAGAGAAACCATCCCAAAGGAGAAACCATCACAAGGAGAAACCATCCCAAGCCATTTCCTGCTGCCGGCGCTGCGAACTTCCCCTCCCTTCCTCCTTCCCTCCCATGTGCTGGGCTGATCAGGATCAGCTTCTTTGCGGCTGTTTTTGTGCCTCTTGATTTCCACACGGAAACTGGCTCTATTTTTACCCGGCCCAAGCTGATTAGATTGGCAGYAATTGGCAGGATAAGCAGACACGTCCTGCGTGCAGCAGGTTAATGCGATACAGGCGCTGACCAGGGAATGCACTCAGCCCATGCCCAGCACAGAGAACACAATCAAGGGAATTTATTGTCCACATGCCTGGAACATGCCCATTATCCAGCCCTGTCCTTCCTCTCCCTGCAAGCCCATTTCCCCTCACAGGGATGCTGCACAGTGCCAAACATTTCATCCTTTTCTCCTCAGCCCTTCACAACCCTGCCTAAAAACCCAAGGACAGGCAGGAGTTTCCCTTTCTGGTTAACCCAGGTCCTGGCTTCTCCTGACCTGTGAGATTATTAGCATTGAAGCAGCCACATTTTAAAAAAGAAAAACGCTACTTACAACTCTGAGGCTGACCTCGGCCGGGTAATGTAATTTCCCACCATTTCAATCACTTCCATGAGTTCCAATCTTCCGGAAGATTAGCAGCAGTTCTGCTTGCTGCAATGTAGTTCTGGGCTTTAATTGGTTTGGGGGGTAATTTAGCCAGAGACCAAGTGGAGGAGAGAAAACTTAGGGGCAATGTGAGGTGATGCTACACTCCTGGAATTCAATTCACTCGGGGAGGGATGSAGCAGGGAGGAAAAATGAAAATCRTTCCACTTTCCAAAGCTGYACAAAGGAAAAATGAAAATCATTCCACTTTCCAAAGCTGCACGAGGGAAAAATCAAAATTATTCCATTTTCCAAAGTTGCACATTTCAATCTAATGTTGGGAGACCTTGGGAATGTTTGGCTCTTGTGCTTGGTGGTGGCTGCACCRCCTGTTTGATCCCAGGAGAGGCGTGGAAGGTGAAAAAGCCTCAAAAGGTTTCTGAGCCAGGGATGGAGGTGCCCTGCTTGTTTAAAAACATCTGTAGCAGGTTTGATCCCATCTCAGAGGCTTCTCATCCCTCCACAGCCACCACCAGTGACTCCTCCTGTGCTGACAGAGATGTGTTTTTTGGAGGGTCCCACTGGGCAGGGCTCTGAGCTGGAGATAGGGAATAAAACCCTCCTTTCTTCATGGCTGCACTGAGCCCTGACAGTGTCACAGGCAGGATATTCAGTTATGGAATTGTGGAATTATTTAGGTTAGAAGGGAAAATAAAATAATCCAGTTTCACCCTTGCCATGGGCAGGGACACCTCCCACTATCCCAGGGTGCTCCAGGCCCTGTCCAGCCTGGCCTTGGGCACTGCCAGGGATCCAGGGGCAACCACAGATTCTCTGAGCACCCTGTGCCAAAACTTCCCCACCCTCAGAGGGAGAATTTCCTCCCAATATCTGATCTGAATCAGATTTTAATCTCTTTGAGTTTAAAGCCATTTCCGCTTGTCCTGTCCCTCCATCCCTGCCCATCCCAGAGCTGCTCCTCTCGGTGCCCCTGGACAGGCATTCCCTCCCTGTTTGTAGCTGCACCTGGAGCCCTCTCACTTTTGCAGTTTAATTTTTTTAATGCAGGCCCTGTCAATTCGGTATTTTTCCCGATCAATCCATGGCAGGGATGAAGCCAAGGGCTGTGTGGAAGGCTGAGGAATTCCTTTGGTGTGAACATCTCTGTTTTACACCCTCATCACCCCACAGGTGAAGGGCAGAGCTCTCCACTGCCTGTTTGTTTCCCTCAGACTCCTCTTCACCATCCTTACCCCCTCTAATTCCCAGTTTTTGCCGTTACACCACCATCTTTTAATTACCCAGTTCAGCCTTTGTGGTTCCATAAATTGTCCAAGGAACTTTCCAACTTTAAACACTTCAAGCCCTGGTGTCCTGCTCACCCCCTGGAGCGAGGGTGTGGTGTTGGCTTTTCCCAAATCCTATTGGAAACCAACTTTAACCCTCCAGAGAGCTCCTTGGCCACCTCATTGACAGCTCTCTGGAGCTTTTTGGATCTGCTGGTGTACAAACACCGAACCCCAACAGTTGGATGCTCTTGGGCACTCCTGGAAAGTATTTCCTTAGCATGTTGTCTTTTTTTCCCACCAAATACCTGGACAAATCCCTCACTGAGCATTCCTGCTTTGTCTGTGTTCCTGATAAACCTCCTATTTCTGTGCAGGATCACCCCTCTGCTAATGTGAAGCTCCTCTGCTTGAAAATCTTGGAAAATGTCCTTCTGTCTTTGATTTCCCMGGCTTCTGAGGTTTATTAATTATAACCAGTTTCCCTTTCCTTCCTTTTGCGTGTTTATATTTTATGTGTCAGGCTTGGCAGCTCYATCCCTTCCTTTCTGAGTGGTGTTGGTTGTTTTAACAAAGATTCCTGTCAGCATTGCTGCAATTTTGGTAAAATATTCTTAAAGATTTCTCCCTTTCCAACACCTCTTTCATTTAAAGTCCTTCTTCAAATTGATCTGACTTGTAATTATTTTCTGATTTGGGAAACAGGACCTTTTAACATACATAGATTTACATCTACAACGGCTTTGAACTTTATTTCATTTGCACATAAATGTAACAAATTAAGCCATGAAAGCCTGAGCCTGGTGCAGTGAGAAATCCACCTTCACCTGCTGGAGTGAGGATGAATATGGAATTCCCTCGTGTTGGAGACAATATTTTTTTTTGCATTAGGATATTATCTTTTCCCTTCCCCTTCAAAGTTCTAAGGATATTTTAATATTGGCAGCTCAGGACCTCCAGCATCCATCRCTCAGCCTGAATCCCCCAGGGATCCCAAGGTTTTTATTAGATATTATGGATGTGGCTGCTTAAAGAAGCAGAGTGTGTCGAGTCCCTGCTGCAGCCCCTTCTTGCCTCGTGCTTTATTTCCTGGGATATTGATCCAGAAACACTCTGGATCATTTCTTTCCTTGTTGTTAATGACTCAGAGCTCGGGAGAGGGAGATGATCTGCTCCCAGCCTCTCCCAGTGGGATGCAATCAGGATTGGCAGGTCAAGACCTCCAAGCACCAGTTAAAATCAAATGGAGAGCGTGGTTATAACACAGGGCTGCAGTATTCCAGCCAGGAAAAATCCCTGTCTCCCTGAGGCGCTGGGAATGGGGTTAAGGCATGAGTTTAATGGTTGGACTTGATGATCTCAGAGGTGATGGAGAGGGAGTTTATACAAAAGCATGGAGGGCAGGGGATTCAAACTGAAGGAAAGAATGTTTAGGTTGGATTTTAGGAAGGAATGCTTCCCTGTGAGGGTGGGGAGGCCCTGGCACAAGGTGCCCAGAGAAGCTGTGGCTGCCCCTGGATCCCTGGAAGTGTCCAAGGCCAGGCTGGACAGGGCTTGGAGCACCCTGGGATGGTGGAAGATTAACTGGAATAACTGAAATACCCCACCTGAAACCCCTCAATAACCAAAATACCCCACCTTAAACCCCTTAATAACCGAAATACCCCACCTTAAACCCCTTAATAACTGAAATACCTCATCTTAAACCCCTTAATTACCAAAACACTGCACCTTAAACCCCTCAATAACCAAAGTACCACACCTTAAACCCTTTAATAACCAAAATACCACACCTTAAACCCTTTAATAACCAAAATACCCCACCTTATACCCCTTAATAACTGAAATACCTCACCTTAAAACCTTTAATAACCAAAATACCCCACCTTAAATGCTTTAATAAGCAAAATATCCCTACCTGAGCGAACCCTCCACTCCAGGGGCACCAAGACAGGCTGGGGACACCCCAGGAAACCTAAATCAGCTGATGACAAGAAGATTTTCTTCATGGCTGCAATTTTATAGTGGAACCTGCCCSTTCCTCAGACACAAAGGTGCTGTCCCCAAAATAACCCTCATTTTAAAGCCACACCATCCTGACAGTAGATCCTGTTCTCCTCTCTTCCCTCAGCAGATGGGCAGGAATTTCTTTTTCACCAGGTACCGTTAAATTTGCTTTTATTTTTAAACCCCTATTTTATGAGGAGCAGAATCCCACGTCGGTCAGAGGGGTGTCACACCTTGGTGCCTGCACAGATGTTTGCCTCAGGTCCCCACATCCCACCAAATCCCCTGCAAAGGAATAGCTGGACAATAATTGATTGACTAATTAACATGTAAAACTACTATAACTGTCTAAAACTACTGAGAAAGTAACAGAAGGGGACTGGAATTTCTTTTGTTCCCTGCCAAAAATTTTATATGCATTTAAGCAACTTCAGTTTTGGTGTTTTTCTTGGAAAGTTTGGGGGTTTCCACCCAATTTCTCTCTCCGTGAAAATAAAAAAAAAGAAATAGGAGTTTGCAGTTGCCAAAAAATGCAGTACCTGAAGTGTGGGATTTTTAGGGAATGAAACAATAAAACCCCCCCAATGTATAATAAGCACAGTTCTTGCATTCACAAAGGACTCGGCGTAGTTCGAAAAGACATTTTCTACTGGAAAGAAATGCTTCAGTGGGAAAATTTCCACCCACTCCAGTTGCATCTCTTCCCTCCAGCTCCAAGAGAGGGAGAGGAAGGTTTTCTTCCAGAGGAGGGTGRTGATGTGTTTCCATGGATGGACACGAAAATGCATCGAGAGAGAGAGAAAAAAAAAAACAACTGAGTGGGAAGACACAGCCTGAAAGTTCCCAGTGGGTGGGCAGTGAGGCAGGTACCGAGCACCAGCAGCCCTTCCAGGGGGAATGCACAGCCTAAATCCCGCGGGTTCCCTTCCTCAGCAGTTAAATGGTTTGTTTTACCCCTTGGAGTCCTGACCAGCCTGGGTCTGGCTCAAAACCACCCCTCCAGTAACGCTGGTGGCAATAACAGGGTGTAAATCTAGTGCGTGGAGATTTTGGGGAAGAAGAGCTGAGTTTTTCTCCATCGCCCAGATTTTGCTTTATAAGCACTTGTGAGCATCTTGTTAATTATTCTCCAGCAGAGCTCTCCCTTTAATACCGSTGTGTGAATTCCCTGGTGTATTAACACAAATATATCGATATTTGCGGGCGTGCAGCCCCCCGCACACACAGCCCGGTGCCGCAAACATTCGGCACGTTCGGATCCAGGGGGATGCACCGGCGGAGCAGGACCCCGCGGGCTCCAGAGGCACAACGCGAGCTGCGACCGCTGCCTGGGGAGGATTCCAACATCTCCAGCAATCCCGGGGAGAAAAAAAAAAAAA
>NW_026623825.1:285344-294501 GCF_030028575.1 Malurus melanocephalus | reverse complement strand
TGGGAGATTTGCAAACCGAATTACATGCATGTCCAGTGGGGGAAGGTTTAATTTTGACGATGGAGGGTCGTACTGTGGAGGCTGGGAGGACGGAAAGGCTCATGGCCATGGAATCTGTACCGGCCCGAAGGGTCAAGGTGAATATTCAGGCTCCTGGAGTCACGGCTTTGAGGTGCTGGGGGTCTACACTTGGCCCAGTGGCAACACTTACCAGGGCACCTGGGCGCAGGGCAAGCGCCATGGCATTGGCATGGAGAGCAAAGGGAAGTGGGTGTACAAAGGAGAGTGGACCCATGGATTTAAGGGACGGTACGGGGTCCGGGAATGCACTGGAAACGGGGCCAAGTACGAAGGCACCTGGAGCAATGGATTACAGGATGGCTACGGGACAGAGACCTACTCGGATGGAGGTAGGTGATGCATCCATCCCTTCCTGGCTGGGGCAGGTGGGGTGGAGGGAGGGGTGCAAACCTCCCAGCGGGGTTTGGGTCGGAGTCTGGGAGTTTGCAACCTGCTGGCTTGGATGGAGGGATGCTCCCACCCCGCAGGGGATGAGCAGCCAGCCTGGCATGGCACTGGCCCAGCCCTTAGCCACAGGTAGCCCCCCATGTTCCACGGGGTCCCTGGGCACCGGGCCCTCCCTCCTTCCTCTCCCCACGCAGGTTTTTGTAGTGTGGAACGGGCTGTGCCGGTCAGGGGATGCCCAGCTCTGGCCCAGAAGGGTCAGAGGCTGGGRTGGACCAGGCCTTTGGGAGACAACCCAAGTTGCACATGGGATTGGCAGTTCTGACTGCACCACTGGAACCTGTAGGATTTGCATGGGAACGACGCGGGGCAGGATGGAGGCGAGCGTGTGTGGGGGGGATTCGGGGCGGATGGGGCAGTTCCAGGGCTCCCAGCCAGGATTGGGGGGCTCTGCACCTCCTCCAGCCCCTCCAAAGGTATCCCCACGCTCAATAATGCCAGGGAAAAGACTTTAATTCAGACAAGAGTCTTACATTCCTAGTTTACGGCTTAATACTTAGCGTAGGGGCTCAGAGGGATCACCAGAGCTCTGCTCTGCCGTCAACACGGCTTAACGAGATGCTGAGGGGAAACTGGGATTAGAGGAAAAACAAGRAAACCCAATTGGAGCGATCAAACCCAAAAAAATTGCTGGGCTAACAAGCTTTAGGGCTGAACTGGGAGAAACAGCTGGTGCTGCRCTCTAAGTGGCTGTATCATCCTGTCTCCTGGGTTGTGGCTACTTCCACGGTCGGAATTGCCACCATAATCCCAGGCAGGCCTACCTGCCAGCAGCCGGGGCCACCGGGGCTCTGCTGGCCCCTTGTTTTCCCAGAAATCGTGGCCGCCTAAAGCAGGCTCACGGGTTATTTTTAGGACGTTATGGTTTTCCATATGGCCACGGCGAGGAAATTGCAGCGTCGGGGAGCTCCATCGCAACCTCCCCGAAAAGGTGCTGCAAGACCTTGCTCTGGAAAACCCAGTTTGCTGCTTTGTGGTTGCACGGGGAGGGGTGGTTGAACCTCACCTGCGGCTGCTTTTTTTTTTGTGCTTTTTTTTTTTTTKGTTGCGTGGAAACACCTCGGGGTTTTTAACGATGATTTCATGCCGGTGGTTTTATCCCAAAGGAAAAAAAAAAAGAGAGCTGCAAGCTTTTGTTTCGGCTGCCTGGAAGGATGCTGGAGGCTGAGCTGGGATCGGGTGTGTGTGTGTTTGGAAGCCATGGATCAATCCCAGCAGTCCTCCAGCCCAGAATAAACCTTGGGCAGGGAATCGTCGCGGTCTCCCACGTCCGAGGCGGGCAGGAGGGGCTGGGGAGGGAGGATTTTGCCCGTTCCCAACGTGGGTGCTGTCTCCTCCTGGCACCCAGCCCCTGCCTRGGAGGTTTGAGGGAGGGCAGACACAAGTCTGGGCTAACTACAGGTTTTTGAGGGCCGGGTGTTGCAGGGCTGGCCCCAACCCCGGCCACACACGTGCCCCAGCCCCGCCACGCTCCCCATCCTCTGCAGAGCAGCGGTTTTTAGGGAAACCTGGGCAGCATCCCCACGTTGGGGTGGCTCAGCAGCAGTTTCAGCGTTTCCTGAGAACCTACCAGAAGCCAAGAGCTTTTCCTTCCATCTTGTCAGGCCGGCCCGGCTCGCCGGCGTTCGGGGCCCCGACGGCGATGTGGCGCGATGTTGGGAGGAGGGAGGAGGATCGGTGCTGGGAAAGGGCAGGGTCTGTGGCGAAATTGTCCCCCTGGGACTCTGCAGAGCTTCCACGGAGGAGGGAATGCCGTGCWGGGGAAACGCAGGGTGTTGATAACYGTGGATGCTCCTCCACMCCAGCTGGGCCAGAATCGCCTCAGAGGCCTCTTCCACCAACTCAGCTCCCAGCACCCACAGGCCACAGCTCCATTCTGGGTGAAAAACACCAAAAGCTGGCCATCTCCAGCCTTTTGGACACCAGGCCTCGCTGAACTTTGTGTGTTTGGCTCCCAGAGGCCGCCGTGCCGGGCGCGGTGGCACCAGGGAGGCGACTCTTGGGAAGGATGGGCCGTTTCTCATTAATCCATTCCCGTTATTACCTCCAGCAAACTCCAGGATCCAAGAATCCTCGCCCCAGCATCTGTCACTCGCCACCCACAGATAAATATTCATCCCTTGCACACCATTTTTATTTTAGCTCCTCAGCCCCGGCTGAGGGGATGGGGCCCTAAATGCGCAGCGAGGCTCGGGGAGCCCCAGGATTCATGGATTCTCTCCCGTTTTCCTGTTCCCAGGCGTGCCAGGGAGGGATGTTGGCATGGCACTGGTGGCAGGGATGGCACACGGTGGCCAGGGGCTCTCGCTAGCCCCTCAGCCGGCGCGGGCAGCCCACGCTCAGCTCGCCCAGCTCACACCTCCCACGCCACACTGCCCACACCGTCCCCACACACCACCGAGCCCCCCACGCCCATCCCACACAATCCCTGACCCCTGGGGATGGCAAACCCTGCTTGCCCAGCCCGGTGGGTTGGTGGCCACCAGCACAGAGCCCAGATGAGCCCAGGGAGCCGTGCTGCTGTCCCAGGAGCCCACGCATTGCTGAGCGTCCCCGGCATGGCTGGCACGCAGCCTGTGCCCCATCCCGTTGTCCCCGTCGCCTCACTCCTCCCTCAGACATCCTGATCCCCCTGCCYGCTCCAGAGCACCCTGATATTACATAAAGCAGGATTGATATTACTGATTTACTCCCCAGGATTGCCTCAGTCGGGTGCTGGAGGTTGAAGCTCCCGTTTGATTCACCCCARCTCCGGAGAGGGAATTGTTCCCTTGTTTAGGGTGAAAAGAGCTGCATCCCCCTGGATCAGTGGGTCAGAGCTGCTGGGACCCTCAGCAGAGGGTTGGAGCCCCTCTTCCCAGCAGGGCTGGAGATCAGGGGACATCACCGCCAGTGACACTTTGGGGATGCTCCCTGATTTCACCCCGGGGACACCAGGAGTTGTAGTTGACAATTCCCATGGGAGTGCTCTGCGTTGGGCTGGGTTGAGCTGCTGGAACCATGTGGATGGCATGGGATGRCTGAAGGAAGCCCCAAACCTGTTTTTGCCCTTTCCATCCCTGGCATTGCTGTTTTCCTCCTCCTTCCACCTCTTCCCAGCTGAACAACTGGGATCCCAAACCARCCAGGGGCTGTGGGATGGGACCAGCCCAATTCCTGAGGGAATGGGCCAGGCTGGAGGTGCCTGCTGTGAACCAGGTTCATCCTGCTGCCAGCCCTCTCCCCATCCTGCATGTCCTGGGTGTTCCCTCCATCCTCGTTCCTCGGGAGGGCTACCCTGAAAGGGCCGGGCGATGGCATGGTGGTGTTCATCTTGTGTAATCTCCGTGCCCACTCACCTAAAATGAATCATCCTTTGATAGGTGAGGGAAATATAATTAGTGTTTGCATTGTTAGCACTGGCTGAGTAGGCAAGTGGGTTTTCTTGGCCCGGGCTGGGAAATATTCCTGTCGTGGGGAGCGGGGAGCGGAGCGGTGGGAGCTGCCGGGGTGGAGCCCTCTCCCAGTCCTGCTCTCTGTCCCACTTTCCCAGCCCTGCAGTGGCACTGGTGACACCTCTCTTAGCAGGTGCATCGGGACTTACCGACCAAATGGCTCRGGAATGGTTGAGGAAGGCAAAAACAGGGAATATTTCCTAAAAGTCAGGGTAAAGGGCTGTTTTGGGGTGAGGATGGAGCGGGAATGCTGTGTGGGACCTGCCTGGCTGGGAAGGGGCTGCATCCCCTCACCTGAGCTGAGCTGTGCTTTGGGATGGACCACCCCCAGCCTGGAGGTTGTGATCTTGGGGATGGATCTCTCCCATTCAAGAGGAATGAGATCTCTTTCAGGTCCCTTCCATCCCAAACCATCCCCAGACCCCATAGTGCCCCGATGGCAGCGTCCTCGTGCCCCTCCCCACCATAGCATCAAACCCAGGGAGCTGACGGGCGAGGGCAAATTTCCATGAGGATCTATTCATAGCACGGATGTCAGAATTACCTTAAAAGTACCAGCTCTTGCCTTGTTTTGCTGCCGGGAAGGAATTGTTGATGCACTTTAAACGGTGGGCGGAAACAAGCAAACACGAGAGCGCCTCAATCCTCGATCCTCCCGTTCCTACAGCGCCCAGACACGGCCAGAGCTGGGCCCTACCACCCCTCAGAACCTGAGAATTAATGAGAAAAGTCAGGATTTTGGTGATGGAGCACCTCGCTGTCTGGCTTGGGTCTAGAAGCTGCGTGCAGTAGTTCCAGGAGAGCAAAATCTGGAGACGTCAGGAGCTGCCGAGCGCAGAAAAATGAATCAAAATACTAAATGAAGATTCTGACCAGGCTCATTAAAAATAAATGCTATGAACTCATGGTAATTACTTCTCTCACTGGAACAGGCTGCCTAGTTCCAGGTACAGCTCAGGACAGAGGAAGGAGGATTTTGACCCCGGAGAAAAGAACATGAGACAGAACTTGCCAGACAGGCCTCAGAGCCTCTCTCCATCCTCCCAAGCTGTTTATCCAGGGTGTGATCCTCCAGAAAATGGGGCAGGACCCCAAATCTGGGCACCCCAGCAGCACCCTCTCCCTGACCCACAGCAGAGGGTGGCTCCAGTCCTGAAGCACAGCATYAAATCCGTTTCACCGGGGTGGGTTTCTCACGGCTTTGAATGCAAATCTCAGGTTATTTGCATGTGATTTGATATCCCATGGGGCTCCTCGTGGTTGGGTGACATCTGCTCCTGGAGCTGAACGTTGGGGTTTTTTGTTGGGTTTTTCTTTTTTTTTTTTTCCTTTAGAAGCTCCAGCTTGTGGAATCATGTGATTTTGCAAGATTTTTCAGCTTCGGTTTGGAAGCAAGGTTTCCACCCAGGCTATTGCAGAAAAGTCATTCTTCCAGGCTTGGGAAGGAGCAGACGAGAGCTAAAAATGCCTTCTGTTTAAAAATGCCTCGATTTTAAAATGAACCTGATGAATTTTGAATGCTTTGAGTCAGGTAACGCTGACGTAGATGAATGAGCTGGATTAATGTGGGCATGACTTGGAGATGAAGGAGCTGGGCAGGGTGAGCTTGGGGATGGTCTGAAAGGGTGAACGCTGGAGTTTAGCATCTGTTTCACGAGATTTTTATGTCTTTGGGTCTGATTTTGGCATGGACTGAACTCCTGAGGGAGAAAGGATTTTTTTTGCAGGAGTTTGCAGTAGTTATAGGAAAGCCTTGGTGGTCATTTACCCCTTCAATCAGCTGTTTAATTCAATTAATGTATTTTTTAACAAAAAAAAAATTGGGAGCTGGGAGAAAACAAAACTTGAAAGGCAACTTTATATTTGGATGATTAAACTGGCTTTTCAAGGAGGAATTCTGGCCTTTGAACCAAAAATCCTTAAAAATTGCAGTGGATGCACGAGCATTCCCTAAGAACAGCCACTCCTTTCCCAGCATTATTCCCTGAAGAGGCTCCACTCGCTCTCAGCACACAGCAGAGCATCATGAATTTTCATGAATGAGTGAACAGCCAGAGCAAKGCCCCTCGTTTTGCTGATTTCCACAAGAAGGTGATCGCTCCAAAGGTATTATTTCCTGCTCAGGGCCTCACCTGGGGTCTGTGAGGTGTTTCCCTGGAATGAATAAGGATTTGGAAGTGCCAAGGGCAGGGTTGGGCAGGACTTGGAGCACCCTGGGGTAGTGGAAATGTCCCTGCCCATGGCAGGGGTGGAATGGGATGAGTTTTAAGGTCCCTTCCAACTCCAACCTCACTCTGATTCCATTATTTATTTCTCAGGGATTAAATAAACCCTGCTTTTGCCTCATCCCAGCCTGTGCAGCCTCATCTCTCTGATCCATGGGGAGCTCAGCCCATCCCACCCCTCTGAGCACCTCCTACACCTTTTTGGGGGGCTGCAGCCCCCAAAAATGCAGCTGGTGGGAGCTGGGGAACCAGCCCTTCCTCCAGATCTGGGGAATGGGRAGAGATCCTGGAGCTGGAGGCAGGATTAGGGCACGGGGGGATTAAGGGAATCGGCATTAGCCCGATTTCACTCTGCCTCGGGAGAGGAGCACATTGGCCTTAATAAAGGTGCTGAGCAATATCCTCCTGTGCTTTGCATCCCTGGATAAAACCTCATCCCACTCCTGACCCCAGCCCGTGGCTGAATGCAGCTGCCCTGGGAAAAGCATGGCCCCATTCCACCAGGGGATGATGCTTCCTGCACTTTCCCCGGATCTGATAAACCCAGCCTTTCCCACTCCCAGAACAGACAACGACAAATGTCTTTCTTTGGTTGTTTCCTTTTAAAAGTTGTATTTCTCCTGACTGCAAGAGCTTTAAGAGGAGTCACAAGCGGCCTGAGGGGCAGCATGAGTCCCATCTGAGATTTGATTTTATTCTGATTTGAAGCCTTTCCTTGAATTCTGGCTGGAAAAGGCACTTCCCAGCAGGGTTGGAGAAGCAGGAGATGCAGAAGCAATGAGAAGAGGGCAGGATGCTCGGGATGGGCTCAGTATTTGCTGGAAAACAAACTGAGATTTTCCCCCTCAAAGCCAATATCTGAAATGCCTTGGAAAACACAAAATTCCCTATGGATTGTTTTTTGAATGTTTTCTAGTGAGGGAGGAGGCTTCATCCTGCCACTTGCACAGTATCCTTGGGACAGGCAATGAGGATATCAATGTTTCCCCGTGTTTGGGATGGGGCTCGTATCCCCCAGAGGAACATTCTCACCACCTGTGATTTCCCAGTGCTTTTCCCCGTGGAGAATGGCTGAGCAGTCCCTGTTCCGTGGTATTTCAGCCAGAAATACTTTTGTTGTTATTTGCATCCAGAGGAGGAGGAGGAGGGGAGGAGGAGGAAGAGGAGGAGGAGGAGGAGGGCGCAGATTCTCAAGCTGAGGCGCGAGGCTGTAGAAATCCATCTCCTCCTCTCAGCCCACAGCTCCTGTTCCTGCAGAGCTCCTGGCTGCTCCCTGCTCCCATCCCTGCCCCTTCCAAAGCCATCCCCCCGCCAAACCTCACCCAAACCCATCYCCTCCTCTGCTGATTCCTTCAGATGGAGGCTCCCCGCTTTCGGAAGCACAATCTTACCACGCTGCTACAAGCTGTAATTCTTTATTATTTACTGAGCCCCAAACCAGGTCTGGCTGTGCCCAGCACCCAGACAGGAGCACAGCAGCCCCATCCTCTCCATCCTGCTCTGCTGTGCCACCTCCTTGCCCTCTCTGGATGCCCAGCCCTGGCTGTGCCCACCGTGGCTGGATGCACCCAGCGTTAGCACTATGACTAACACCCATCACGTGTTCGTGCCTGCAGATTGGATTTGCATACTCAAAAATCCATACTTTATTCCTTCCCCTGTGTAAGCAGCCACCAGAGCATATTTTTGGCAAATTAGCAGCCACAGCAGAAGCATCTGACTGTGGTTTTGGCGTGGCTCGGTGATGGAAAAGCTTGGCAGGGCCAGAGGGGGAKAATTTGCCGTGGATTTTGTGTCTGTGTGGAGCTGGACACAAGGTGGGTGGTGCAGTGGCATCTCCCAGCTATCCATGTCAGGGCTCTGTGGGATTTAGGGGAAGGTTTGTAGGATGAGAGCAGTGGCTGGGGACAGGGCAGGGTGTGGCAGTGACCCAGCACCACCCCACATCCAGGAGGGACAGGGCAGGAGGGGTGTCCTGGCTCAAAGGGTGTCCCCATGTCTGTGCAGTGACCGGGGGATGAGTGAGGGAGTTCTCCCCCTCTGAGACCCCACCTGCAGKGCTGTGTCTGGCTCTGGGGCTTCCCAGGGTGAGAAAGACCCGGAGCTGCTAGAGCAATTCCAGAGGAGGCCACGGAGCTGCTCCGAGGGCTAAAGCCAGGCTGGGAGAGCTGGGGATGTTCATCTGGAGAGGAGAAGCTCCAGGGAGAGCTCAGAGGACCTAAAGGCTCTCCAGGAGAGCTGGAGAGGGACTGGGGACAAGGGATGGAGGGACAGGACACAGGGAATGGGGTCACACTGCCAGAGGGTGCATTTAGATGGGATATTGGGAAGAAATTCCTGTGATGATGGGCAGGCCCTGGCACAGAGAAGCTGTGGCTGCCCCTGGATCCCTGGCAGTGCCCAAGGCCAAGCTGGACAGGGCTGGGAGCACCCTGGGATGATGAAAAGTGTCCCTTTCCATGGCAGGGGGTAGAGTGGGAATTGCATGAAATTTGAGGTCCCTTCCCACCCAAACCATTCTGGGATTGTGTGATCCCGTGCTCAGGAGGCCCCATCCAGTCAGGCAGAACATTTGGGGGCACATTTTCCCAAGGATGTCCAGCGAGGATGTCCCCATTGTCCCACCATGGCACTGAGGCTGGGTGAGACCCCCCATCCTCTCTTTTCTCCCAAACCTCTTCCCTCGGGACGGGTGTTTCTGACATGATTTGTGTGTGAATCCTCCCGGGATTGCTGGCACAGAGCAGCTGGACAGGGATATCTGTAAAACCCTCTTCTTCAGTCAGAACCCGAGAGTCCGGCCCAATTAGCGCCATCGGACAGCTCTAATTAATGTGCTGCAGAGGTGGGAGGGAGCTGAACGCACGGGGAGGGCTCCTGGGCCAGATAAATCAGCAATCTGTAAAATCTAATTGCTCCTTGGAGAGTGGAGGGGGAGCTTTGGACCACTCCCCGCTCCTTTCTGGGGTTTTG
>NW_026623825.1:275463-284273 GCF_030028575.1 Malurus melanocephalus | reverse complement strand
CTGAGGTTGGGAATGCTGCGGGTGTCCAATGCAGTCACTGAACCTGGAGGATCTGTCTGTGCTTCAAGTATGGGACACAGAACCCGCCTTTGGAGCCTGCTGCTCCCATTTTCCAGGCAAACCTGGGAAGCTGCGTCCCTATGGTTGATTATTTTAGCAAACTTTGGAATATCGACTCACCATGCTGGGTGTGTTTGGATTTTTAACTCGGTGTTAGGGATGGAGAAGGAATATTTTCCAAACATTTGGCTCTTTGTGAGGTCAGGTTGTGATAATGGCTTGTGTGTGTGCARTGCCCTCTAAATGCTTCACAAGATCCCAAATTCCTGCTTGGATGTTTCCATATGAGGAATTCTGCAAACCTCCCGTGGGCTTTATCCAGGTGTTTGCCAAAGGATTCATCCTGCAGGACATGGAATGGGCTGTGTGGGTTTGGGAAGAGCCTGGGAGCAGCCGTGAAGCTTCTCCTTAATGGTGTTCCTGGAGCAGGGCCAGAGGGCTCAGCCACTACACAGTGCCAGATCTTAGGTGTGGGCAGAGAGGGGAGAGAAAACACTGTCATCTCACCCCAAAAATCCTCACTTTTCCTCAGGGAGGAGGTGGCGTCGTTCAGCAGTGCAGATCAGAGGCTCCAGAGCCTCCCGGTGTCCATGGCCAAATCCTGGGATATCAAGGGGTTTAAGACATAATGAAAGCAGAGGGAGGAAGGAGCTGCTGGCTGAGGGAGGGCTGAGCTCCCTGACAGGAAGCTCTCTGATCTGCTGGTGGCCAGGAAGGTGTCCAGATGTCTCGGTGCCATCGGGGATGGGAGTGGATCCTCCCAGGGATAATCCATGGTGCCAGCTCCAGCAGGGAAGGAACGACACCCATGGGAGCAGAGCTGGGGGCTGGGAGCTGCTCCACGGTGCTGGGAGGGGACAAACAGGATGGAATGGCTGGAAAGTCTATCTTGCTGAGGAGAGGAAATGCTAAGGAGAGGCCGAGGAGATGCCCAGGAAATGCATAGGAAATGCGTAGGAAATGCATAGGAAATGGTCAGGAGATGCCCAGGAAATGCCCAGGAAATGCCCAGAAAATGCCCAGGAGATGCCAAGGTTGATCCTGGTGGCAGTGCCATTCCAGGAGCAMTTGGAGGGCCAGGCAGGGATGGTGGCAGTGTCCTGGGCACCCCGGCCCAGCTGGGGACACACACAGGCTGTGGCTGGGACCTGCTGGCACCAGTTTGCARCCAGTGCTCCAGCCTGGAGGGCTCTGTCCTTCTCTCTGCCAGTCCCTGGGGTGTTCAGCACAGAGCTGTGATCCCTCATGGTGCTCCAGCTCAGTCCAGGGAATTTTGGCAGCTGTGGATTTGTCAGGAGATGAGGAGGGATCGTGTGGGGTCAGGGGTCAAGTGAAGGGGTTCAGCCAAGGGAAGGGACATCGGGGCTGGGGCAGGGTGGGCTCTGATGGATCTCATGCAGGACCTGTTCTCCCTGTCCCCATCTTCCCTAAAATCCACTGGATCCATCTCTGGATGGGGAAGCAGGAGGCTGARCATGGGGTGAGGACATCCCAAACCATCCTGGGGTTGTTTTGCAGGGCAGCTCGGGGTSTTGGGGGCAATCCCTCCCCACATTGCTCCACTCTCCTGCGCTGGTGGAGCCAGAGAGGAAAGAGAGGTGCTGCCAGGTACCCAGGGAACACAGGGACACCTTGGCAGGCTGTCCCCTGCCACAGCCACCATGCCAGGGTGCCACCAGGCCCGGGGAGAGCTGTGGGGGCACAGTACTGGTTGTCCCCTATTTTGGGGAAACCACAGGGGATGAGGTGGGCTCGACTCAGTGTCTGCTGTGTCCCCTGAGCTGTACCTTGCAGGTTGTCCCCCATCCTTCTCCCTGTCACCACCTCCTCGCCCTGCCCTGCCCTGCCCTGCCCTGTCAGTGCCTGCCCTAATCCCGGTGCTAATCCTATAAAGCCCCAGTAAATCCTGCCCGCCTGCCCCTGCCTCTCCACGCCCCTTCCCCAGGGCAGTGTCTGTGGGGTTCCCAGCTCGGGGCTGGCTTTTTTTGGGGTGCACAAAGCTGTCCCCCCAGTAATGGAACACCTTGGGGTGTTGCTTCCATCAGAGCTCTGGGAAGGATCCCCAAATCCTGGGGGATTTGTGCCAAGTGCTGGCAGCTAAATGACAGCTGGTGCACCCCAAAATACCCCCCAAAATGTGGCCAGGTGCTGGTTTCACACTCTCAGGAAGCCATTCCCGTGCTCAGCATGAACTGCTCCAGTCCTGACCCCTCTCCAGAGCTTTCTCTGAGTCCCAGAACCAGGCATGGACATTCCTGAGGGAGTCCTGGAAGCAGGATTGGCTCCATGCACGCAGGGCTCACTATTCCTGCAGGTTTATTTTCAGATTGCCTGGGTGTGTGGGAGCAGGGCTGGCACAAGGGAGGCCCCACCACTGCCAGTGCTGCCTGTGCCCATCCCAGCTCCTCAAATCCCGGAGCTGGGACCACTCACAACATTCCAGCAGCTCCAATGCCCGGCCAGGAGCCACCCTGGGGTTTCTGCTGTGCTCTGGGAGGGCTTAGGCGAGCAGTGAATCGCTGCATCCCGAGCTGGGCCACAGAGGATTAGACCAACCTAAGAATAAAAACAAGCCCTGGGGTTCAACTGRCTGGGATAAAGCCTGGAACCGTGCCAGCCTCCAGGAGGGGATGGGATTAGGAATCCCGAGTGGATTACCACCCACCCCACCTTTGGGTGCCCAGGGTGGGTGCTGTGGTCCAGCTGTGCCCCCCAGACTGGCTGGGCTCCTCGTTCCCCCATTCCCAGGGCTGTGCTGGAGCTCTGTGTGTGCTTCATGCTGCTCATAACTGGTTAAGAAACTCCAGGAAGTGCCCACGCAAATGCAGGAGCTCCAACGGGGGCACATTTCCAAGGGGAATATCCACATGGATCTCTCCCCACGAGGCCCTGGTTTCTCTAGAGCCGCTTCCTCCCTCAGCACACCAGCAGCGTGTGGATAAATCAATGTATTGTTATGCATTATCCATTCACCGTGAGACACCACCACTGCCAGCAGCATGGACGGGATGGGACCGTGCTTTGGGACATCATTCCCCCATCCCATGTCCCTTCCAGCTCAGGGATTGATCCGAGGGGCAGTTCCTCGATGTCTTGTCTGGTTTCTAACCTTCCAGCTGCAAGCCTGAAATCCACCCAATTCCTCCTCCAACATGACATCGCAATCCGGGGCTGGGACCTGGAGCCGCCGAGGGCTCCCGGATGAATCTGACACCACAACCCCCCCGTTTGCTTTTGTCTCCTCTCTGCAGGCACCTACCAGGGCCAGTGGGTCGGAGGGATGCGCCAGGGTTACGGCGTCCGGCAGAGCGTTCCCTACGGCATGGCGGCGGTCATCAGGTCACCCCTGAGGACGTCCATCAACTCCCTGCGCAGCGAGCACACCAACGGCACGGCGCTGCACCCCGACGCCTCGCCCGCCGTGGCCGGCAGCCCGGCCGTGTCCCGCGGCGGCTTCGTCCTCATGGCCCACAGCGACGCCGAGATCCTCAAGAGCAAGAAGAAGGGCATCTTCCGGCGCTCGCTGCTGAGCGGGCTCAAGCTCCGCAAGTCCGAGTCCAAGAGCTCCTTGGCCAGCCAGCGGAGCAAGCAGAGCTCGTTCCGGAGCGAGGCCGGCATGAGCACGGTCAGCTCCACCGCCAGCGACATCAACTCCACCATCAGCCTGGGCGAGGGCGAGGCCGAGCTCTCGGTCAYCGAGGACGACATCGACGCCACCACCACCGAGATCTACGTGGGCGAGTGGAAGAACGACAAGCGCTCGGGCTCGGGCGTGAGCCAGCGCTCGGACGGGCTCAAGTACGAGGGCGAGTGGGCCAACAACAAGCGCCACGGCTACGGCTGCATGACCTTCCCCGACGGCACCAAGGAGGAGGGCAAGTACAAGCAGAACATCCTGGTCAGCGGTAAAAGGAAGAACCTGATCCCGCTGCGCGCCAGCAAGATCCGGGAGAAGGTGGATCGGGCCGTGGAGGCGGCCGAGAGGGCGGCCACCATCGCCAAGCAGAAAGCGGAGATCGCGGCGTCCAGGTAAGGGGGGTCCTGTTTGTTCTGAGGTTGTGAAGGGGGTTCCTGTTCGTTCTGAGGGCGTGTCCCAGCTGGGATCCCACCCTGGGATAAGTGGGGTGGAGTTTTTGGTGTTGTAGGGGTGATGCTGGAGGAAAGCAGCTCGTGGTGGGTGTCTGCAGGTTGGTGCTGCCTGGAGCCCAGAGCAGGAGCAGCGTCCTGGGCTTGGCCCAAGCCTGGGGTGCTGCTCACAAYGGGGTGGATCCAAGCCCAGGTGTCCCTCTGGTAACTCCCAGGGGGCTGGGGATGTACACCCTCCCCACGTGAGGCAGGGAGGCCACACAGGGCCACCAGAGACAGGTGGCCTGGGCAGGGAATGGTCAGACTGCACTATGGGGCTCACAGGCTGAGAGCTGTCACTCAGGCWATGTTGGGTCATTTATCCCATTTTYCCCTCTCCTCTTGGTGATGCCCTGAACAGAAGATGAACAGCATCTCTGCTGAGATGCTGTTTGCCCTCATCCTCTGCCTGACTTCCAGCCAAGAGGAGCCATCCCAGGCCTGGCCTGTGCTGGGAGGACTCCCAGCTCTTTCTGCTCCCCAAATGGATATTTTTGAGTGGAAAAGCAGTCAAATATGTAGCTGCAGCTGATGTTTGAGGACGGTTTGCCCTGGCTGAGGCTCTGCTGGCAAACAGCAGGTCTGGGTGCCCAWTAATCCCCCTCCTCCCTGGGCAGACTGAAGCCCTCATGGAACTGCTCAGTGATCCAGAGCTGGGGTTTGATCCGGCTTAAAACCAGCAGGAGGGAAGGGGAAATCGAGCCATGTCTCATTTAGGTTGAAATAAGGTCCCAGATCCCAGCAGGGCCAGCTCCCAAAAAGCACCTGGAGCTCTCTGCTTTGCAGGAAGCTCCCAGACCAGCGGTGAGGCGAGGAGGAAAAACTCCTCTGGAGAATTCAGGGCTCTCTGTATCACATTTTGGGATGGTTTATTAGAGCATGTCATTCCTTTCTGTTTTCTGAGCAGGAGCTATATTTAGCAGCCAGGCTGAGAAAAAGGGCTGGGGTTAGGGGAAAAACCCAGGTACCTCCTCAGCCTCCTGGGCTGGATTAATTGTCGGGTCTGGAATATTTGTATGCAGAGCCACACTTGAAATCTTTATCAGCACGGCTGCCAAGGGCTTATCTGCAATATGAATGAGCCTCCCGGGCCTGCTTCGGGAGCACATTTGGGCTTGATGATGTTTTTGAGCTGGTGGTTGGAAAAAATTAAAATTCCCACTAGAATGCCAGGTAGGAAACAGACTGCAGAGCAACGGAAGGGCCAGATCTTTCCCTGTGATGTGGGGAGGCATGGGAATACCTCGAAAGAGTGGAATCCTGGAATATGGAGCTCCACGAGGCTGTGGGATGGATCCTGGAATGTGGAGCTCCAGGAGGCTGTGGAAATGTGGAGCTCCAGGAGGCTGTGGGATGGATTCTGGAAATGTGGAGCTCCAGGAGGCTGTGGGATGGATTCTGGAATGTGGAGCTCCAGGAGGCTGTGGGATGGATCCTGGAATGTGGAGCTCCAGGAGGCTGTGGGATGGATCCTGGAATGTGGAGCTCCANGATGGATCCTGGAATGTGGAGCTCCAGGAGGCTGTGGAAGTGTGGAGCTCCAGTCTGCCTTGTGATGCTGGGTCTGACAACCTGAGCATCCACCATCCCCAAGTGACAATGATCCTGGAGCACCATGAGAGTGGCATTGGAAGAGATGTCACCCTCCTCCTGTTGGAAATGCTTCATGAGCTCCTGGCACATAATATTGCACCTTTAATTAGGGGAGAGAAGGGAAAACATCAAGTCAGGAAATCCAGGTGTGAATTCTTCCCTCCCCTGCACTGGCTGCGTGGTCCTGGGCTCTGCTGGAGAGCAGCAGGGAGGATGGAGGATGGAGGATGGAGGATGGAGAATGGAGGATGGAGGATGGAGGATGGAGGATGGAGGATGGAGGATGGAGGATGGAGGATGGAGGATGGAGGATGGAGGATGGAGCAGGGAGGATGGAGGATGGAGAAGAGAGGATGGAGGATGGAGGATGGAGAAGAGAGGATGGAGGATGGAGGATGGAGGATGGAGGAGGGAGAATGGAGGATGGAGGATGGAGGATGGAGGGAATGCAGGGCTGGGCTCTTTGCATGGCCTGGCCATGGCCTGGGGTGCCCAGGGCAGGGGCTTCAGAAAGGCCCTTTATTGATCTCTGCTATTGATCCCTTTATTGATCCCTTTATTGACCCCTGATCACAGCCCAGTTGTGCTGCACCACCCAGGGACAGTCACACTCCAGCCCTGGCTCACCAAGGCTGGGAGCAGTGGCCCAGGAATGTTTGTGCCTGTGCTAATGGCTCATGCTGAGACCCCAAAATCCATCAGTGAAGAGCCAAAGTACCCAAATTCAGCCAGGGAGGGTTGTGGGACTTGGGCTTTGCAGGAAACTAGGGGTGAGTGGGGTTAGGTGGGTCCCAGGCCGGGCTGGATGGGGCTGGGAGCACCCACACCCTTGGGATGGTGGAAGGTGTCCCTGCTCATGGCAGGGGGTGGAATGGGATGAGCTTCCAACCCAAATCATAAAATYATGGAATTCCAGATTGATTTGGGTGGGGAATTCTCACTTCCAGCCTGGCCTGGGACACTCCCAGGGATCCAGGGGCAGCCACAGCTGCTCTGAGCACCCTGTGCCAGGCCCTCCCCACCATCCCAGGGGAGGATTCCTTCCCAATATCCCATGGAAATCTCAGCTCTTTCACCTTAAACTGCTTTGTCTGAAACCTCCAATCCCGCAGTTTGAGCTCTCCCTTCCTTGTGAGGCTTTGGCAGAGTCCCTGAACCTGCAGAACCAGAGCAGAGCAAGGTTTTACATACCCAGATCCAGCTAGAAAGGCTTTCTTATAATTAGTCCGATTAATTTAAAGCTTCCTAATGAAGGAACCATCTCCTGCAGTGCCCACACCAAACTGCATCGTCCAAAAGCCACAAAAACAACTGGGGGAGAATCCTGGTGGTCATTCCCGAGGTTTTGGGCTCAGGGGTGGAATATCCCCCCTTTAATRCCAACAAAAMCCCCAACTTCCCATCAYCTGAGRMTTTTCAGAGCACTGGTGTGGCTGTKCATGTGTGTGTGTGTTCCTTTCTGTCTCATCAGACTGAGTTCACTCTGCAGCCTTTCCCTTGGTGGGGGAAAAAAAAATATGTGCCCACCCACGGCTTTCATTAAATTTGTAAGAATTCAGTATTTTTGAAAACTCTGCCGCTCTGTCAGATTYGGTTGGAATTGGCCAACACGTTCAAAAGTTATTAGTGTGGGAGTGATGGCATATAGATATATAAACAGCACAATCACAGGAGTGAGCCCCATTTCCTGGGGAAAGTAGGCTAAAAACAGTGTGCTGGAGACAAGGAAACTGCTTCCCTAAAGTTGTTGGAGTCTGGATAGAGCACGGTGATATCTGCTCAGTTTAAGGGTCAGCTTTTAGGGTCGAGGGGAGATTCCCCTAAATTTTGTTTGCTGTCATTGAAGGGGGAGAACACTTCATTCCTGCCAATTCCTGCTGGAATTGTTCAGGTGAAGGGATCTGAATGAGGGCTGAGGAACTGTTGATAGCAGCTGGCCCATCCCTGGAGGTGCTCAGGGTSAGGAGAAATTTTGGAGCACCCTGAGACCGGGAAGGTGTCCCTGYRCCTGGAACTSGATGAGTTTTRAGGTCCCTTCCCACCCAAATCATTYCAGGATTCCATTATCAGTGTTCAGAGGGAGACAAGGAGGGAACRCTTTTTTATAATGAGTGTTCAGGGTGTTCTCTGAGTGCTCTGGGATTCTTCTTTCCTTCTCAAACCAGCCCAGAGCCACCAGTCCTGCTGCCACCCTGGAATGGTGAGGGATGCGCTGGACACCACAACTCCCACCTCATTAGTGCTAATTGATACCTCAGGCAAATTATCTGGAGGCACTGATGTGTGGTGATCCACTGAAATACGATATCCAAGCAGCAGAGATGGGCCAGGGCGCTCATCCATCCCACCCCTGGATTTCAGCACAGCCTCCTCCTCGGGGGGATGGAATATCCGGGGGGAGCTCAGGGCCTGCTCCAGCTCTCCAGGATGGATGGTGGGAGTCTTAAAACCAAGCAGAAAGACCCCAAATCTCTGCAGGGTTTCCTCCTGCTGCCACAGCTCAGGGTTTGTAATTAGTGGYTGGGCTGGTAACGAGAGCAGGGACYATCGGTGGCATTAGGGAYRAGTRGCACATGGCAAACTCTCTGCTCCTCTCCAGCACCTCAAATGAGAATTCCTGGGAGCAGCCGGTGCCCCGGCTCCCCGAGGGAATGCTGCTCCCAGGCTAGTCCTAAATAATGCTCTTCCTGCCATAATTATAGCCGAGCCTCGCACCAACCAGGAGAAAAAATATAATTACAGCTCCACGGTCTCAGGAGGAGCTGGGCCACGAATTAGCACGGTGGCATTCAACCTCAGAGAGGGGAACTGGAGGAAAACAGGAGGAAAAGGAGGCGAATCACGGCAACCTGGCGGCGAGGAGGGTGAAGGGGAATGTTTGGATGAGCGGGGATGCTCCCTCGGGATGCTGCAGCGAAGCGGCTGATGTCGGACATGGGGAGGGCAGGCAGGAAAAGCCCCCGAGAGCTGAGCAGCAAAGTGCAGGAGGCTGTTAGAGCCGAACAGGTATTTTCGGCAGAAAAAAAAAAAAA
>NW_026623825.1:266161-275358 GCF_030028575.1 Malurus melanocephalus | reverse complement strand
GAGGCTGCGAGTGGCGCTAATGTCCCCAGCGGCGCTGCCGGCCCCGCTAATGCTGCGGCTTTAATGCTCTGCCATTGTCTGCCCGCCTTTGATTTCGGGTCTCTGCTGCTTTTCGGGGCCCGGGGGGGGCMCAGGCTGAGGGGTTCCCGCATTATTGTCGCCCTAATCCCGCCCCGTGCCGCCCCAGGGGCTCCTGCTGCGGGTGGAGAGCGAGGAGGAGGAGGAGGGGTGGGGAGTTCAGGGTCCCAAAATGATTTTGTGTCCCCTTGCTCGGGTCAGGGCAGCAGGGACAGCCAGARYCGGGATGGGGCAGAGCTGAGCTGGCTGCAGGGATGGGRTTGTGCCCATGCCCAGCTGGGGCAGGGTCTCACAGCCCCTCTCGGGCAGCTCTGGGTCCATGAGGATTCCTCTGCCCCTCGGAGAGACACTGCTGTTCCCTGCTGAGTCCCGCAGGAATTTGGGGTTTGCAGAAATCACCTCAGCCCATGAGCTGGGGGCTGATGGGGTCACTGAGGCTCCCTCCATCCCTTCCCAGTCCCGTCCTTTCCTTGGAGGATACAAAGAGATGGAGAAAAACCCATAGGGGATGGATGGAGGTGCCTGTGAGCAGCTGCGGCGGGAGGGGATTCTCTTCCCAGCACCTTTTCCTGGTTCCCCCCAGCCCTCTCTCCCCCAAACGTTCCCTGTGCAATCCAGAGGAGCCAAACCGGGCCTGGCAGCCTCCCACAGGCTCTGCTGCTGATTGAGCAGAGCGTTCCCTCCTTCCCTGCCACCTCCCTGCCACCTCCCCGCTCCCGCCCGTGCTGACGGGGGTCAGGGGATGAGATTAGGATCAGCTGTAATTCCTGCTGCTGGTGCGTCTSTGGCAGCCCCAGGGATGACAAGGGCACCTCTGACTCACGGCAGGCACATCTCCGTGTGCTCCGGGCCACCCCGGGATCAGCAGATCCCGGCCCCGCCGCGGCCGCTCCTGCGGGATGCGCTGCCGGCACCGCGGCCGTTTCCGCGCTCCCGCAATGCCGATGTAATAACTTCCTGCTCAGACGGGATTTAGCCGCCCTAAGCCCTTTTGTGGCCGTGTCAAAAGTCAGGAGCAGCCTCTGGGCTTGCGCAGGGCCAGCTCGGTGTGTCCCCAGCTGCCACCCCACCGTGGGGTGACAATGTTCTCCATTCTCCACAGGCTGGAGAACGAAGTGCCTTTCATTGGAATGATGCTTTGCAGGTTAATCCAGCTGGAAAAACCTCAGCAGGGTCTTTTGTAACTTCTGGAACAGCAGCTCAGCGGGGTTTTTGGTTTTCGTTGCCCTCCCATCCCTCAACCACCAGCCCTGATCSCAATTCAGCAATTCCCACCCCGTTCCCTCTGCACGGAGTCAGTTATGAGCCAAAACACGCGGCCCAGGTGTGTGAGAAATATTCCTATAATATGGAAATATTCCAGACTTTGCTGGGCTGGGCTGGAATGGCCCAGGCAGGGCACAGATTCCCGGCCCCTCGGACCCTCCCTGGTCCAAGCTGGCTCTGTCCTGCTCCCTGTGCCCGCCAGGGAAAATCTCCCAAATCCGTGCGGTTTGTGCGGGCAGAGCACAGCAGGGAGGGCTAGTTTGGCCCGAGAATGAAGCGGGAAGGGAATTTGGGATGCAGGAGGAAGCAGAGCCGGGATGGGGAGCGGGGCCAGGGGGTGGGAAGGGACAGGGAGGGGACAGGAAAGGGACAGGCAGGGATGGCACGGGCTGGCAGCGATGCGGGGAGCACGGGCGGTGTTTCACTGCGGGCAGGCACCGCTCCGGTGGGAAGGGGCTCCCGTGGGGAGGGGGAGCAGCGCGGGGCCAAGGGGAGGCTCCCTGCTCCTCTTCCTCCTTCTCCTCCTCCTCTTCCTCCCTGGCTTCGCACCGCAGCCCGGATCATCCGCCTGCATTTCAATCCAAGGCTTTTACCGGCTTAGCGCCCGGCGCTGCTGTCCCGGCCCCTCCCGGGAGGGGAGCGGGACCATTCCGACCCCCGAACCCCGGGAGATGCCCCAGGAGCGCAGGAACCGCCTGCCCTGCCCTGCCCTGCCTGCACACGCCAAAATGATGGAGCTTCTTCCCGTAGCGTTAGGATGGAGCAGCCCTTCATCAGACGGGGAAAAAGYAAAATATGACAGCAGGAACACAAACCCAGCCCCTGCTGTCCTTCCTGCTGCTTTTCCCACTCTGCTAGCTGAAGCTGCAGCGCTGCTTTTTCTGGCCAGGGAAGGAGAGATCCCTCCCGTCGCAGCCCCCTGGCTCTCCATCCTCATCCTCATCCTCATCCTCATCCTCATCCTCATCCTCATCCTCATCCTCATCCTCATCCTCATCCTCACCCAACCCCACAGCCCGGCCCGAGGGCATTTATGGGACCCCAGCCCCTCCCTGCCGTGTCCGGGGATGCTGCATCCCAAAGCTTTGATGATGGAGAGAGCCAAGGGGAAGGGTTGGGGTCTCTGCTGCTTTTCCATCTCATGACAGCGGTGTCCCCCTGCTTTTTCCATCTCCCAGCTCCCGTTTTGGGTTTCTTGGTCACTCCCACCCTCTTCCTTTCAGCAACACCCCCAAAACCCCATCCTTATCCTCCCCCAAACCCTTCCCACCCTGGGGAGAGGCAAGAGCACCATCAGGAGTACAACCAAGAGGAAAAGGCAGACTGCGCCAAAATACTGAGTTTTTCCTTGCTGATTTTCCTTCCCCCCAAGTTTGGGATGCTGTGAAGTGCAGGGGCTGGGCTGGGGTACCCCAGACCCTCCGTGCTCTTGCAGTTGGTTTGAAAAACCCCAAGCAATGAGGTTTCTGTCACCTCCTCCCCACGGGACAAATGCCAAGCTGTCCTGACTTCCTAATCCAGGAAATTAAAGGATTTGACCGTAGACCCTGCTAAGCAAATTTCCCCCCTGAAAATCCCAGGGGGATTTAACCCATGGATCCGCCCGATTATCCCTTTAGAGTTGTGACTAAGAAAGTCCCAATTCTTCAGGGTGCTGAGCACCCTCCAATCCCACTGTGGCCGTGTCCRGTGCTCAGCCCAGCATCCGGCAGGACCTACTTTTCAATTTTGGCTCCACTCCAAGCCCCCTTTCCCACGGAGGGCAGCTTCCAGCTGGGATAGCAGAGCCTCAAATCCTCCCTGTGTGTCACCCTCCAGGCTCATGGGATGTCACCTGGGGGCTGTTGGCTTTCTCAGTGTCACACCCTGCCCGAAGTGTCCCTGTGAGCCCTGGTGGCCCCGTGGTGCTGCCCTCAATGAGAAGTTCCTCTTTTCCTTCAGGGATCCCATTTCCTTATGGAAAAGGGATGGGTTTGTGGGCTCCAGGCAGGACCYGGTGGCAGGAGGGCAGCTGGTCCCCATCCAGCACCAGGACATCCCTGGGGACCTCCAAAGCGCTGACAGGGGACAGATCTTCCCAACCCTTCAGGGCTGTGGGTAAATCCTCCAGGGAAGCAGTGGCAGAGGTGAGAGCCAGGGAGGAGGGCATTTTCCAGGGGAGAGGAGTGGGGCAGGGGTCAGGAGCTGAATCCGTGRGATGGGGCTGAGCCTTGGCCCCATTCCCAGCCGTGTCAGGTGGATCTGTCTCTCATCCCCAGCACAGAGATGGAGCAGAAATAATTCCAGCCCAGGTTCTGTGCTGGCAGAGCTGGGCTCCCACCCCATTGCCCCGTGGTGCTGCTGCATCTCGAGTGGAATTGTCACGGGATTGGCCTCGGAAATGGCTCAAACCATCAAATTCAGCTCTGGGGGCATGGTGGAGTTTGGGGAGCAGACAGGGCACCCCAGGGTTACCACCGCACCCAGGGCACCCCGTTATCCCCAGAGACACCACCCAGAGCATCCTGCTGTCCCTCAGCCTGGCTGTGCCCCTCACCTGCCTCCTGCAGGCTCCGTTCATTCCGACGGACAGATGGTAGGGATGAGCTCCCTCTCCAGATGTTGATTTTAATGCCAGCTGTAAATAACATCCCRGGCTCCCTGCAGAGCCCATCAGCTTTGTCCTTGCTGGGGGGCACCAAGTTCAGAGGAAGGGAACTCACCAGGAGGGAAATGCAGGAATCTGGCGGGCCCTGCTCATTSCTTGGCCAGAGAAATGCTGGGAACRTCCTGGCTGTACCCCTGGGTACCAGCTCCACCTGGCCCAGCCTCTGAAAGTCCATGAGTTTGATTTTCTTGGCGTTTTTTTTGATTCACAAAAACAGGGATATAAATAAGGAAATCTGAGCAGCTTTTTTGGGATGGTGGGAATAAAGTGAGCTGGAGAGGATCCTGGCATAACAGCACTTTAATGCTCCCCTCTTTCTCCACTGGGAAAGCTCACGGATGTGGTTTGAGCTGTTTCTCCCAGAATTTTGGAATATGACCCATCCCCATTCCCTGAGTCCCCAAGACTTTGCACCTTTCTTGCTGTGAATTCGGTTTTCCATCAAAATTCCTTTTGTCCACTCCACTCCAAGGCACAGAACACAAGGGCACAGCCTGGGGTATTTCTTTTCCCCTTACTCAGATTAAAAAATGGAATTTCCATGCAAAATGGCAAAAGATTCCTTGATGAATTCGCTCTCCATTTGTAACTCCAAAAATATCAAGGTAGGGAAGGCTCTGCACAGGTGCCTGGAGCAGTGAGCACAGTGGGAACTGGCTCCAGCCCCACCATCTCTGTGAATTTGGGAGACCTCGTGAATTTGGGATTCCATGGCCTGGCTGGGCCACAGACACCTGCTCTTCACAAGCTCTCCCATCTGGAATGATTTGCCCCATAATATGACATTTCCCAGTGTAAAACTACAGAGAAACTTGGATTCGGCCCTTTGACCACAACATTTTCCATGCTTCTCTTTAATTTGCTTTTTCTGGGCAGCAATGAACACRCTGAGGGGATTTTTCCAGGATTAATGGGTTTGAGTATTTTTTTTTCCCCTTAATTCTCTTAGAATGTGACTTCCAGAGCCATTTTTTTTTTTGGAGTGTGCCATCATCATTCCCTCCATCCCGTGCCATCCCAACCTTCCCTCCTGCCCGTGGCAGCTTTCCCGGTGCTCAAAGCCCAGGCAGGGGCGATCCTTTCATCCACCCATCCCAAAATCTCCATCTGGAGCTGGCAAACCCGCCTCTCTCTCTTTGCTATGCGCGGCACCTGCTCCGTGTCTGGCTGCAAAGAGCCCGAGCAGACGTTCGGGGCTGCATTACATCATGTCAGAGGTCACATTAAGCAGCTTTTTTTCCCCTTGATTAACAATTCCAGCGATTGGGGGATGGAGGGGAAAGCAGACGGAGGGAGCGGGCTGGRAAAAAAAAATGCCTGCGTTGAGCAGGTAAATGGGAATTTATCCCCAGCCGGCTAATTGGTGTGTCTAATATCCCACCCCCTGAGGATCGGAGCGGTGTTAGAGCCGGCACAAATCACTCAAAGCGAGCCTGGTGCAATAACGCGGCGGCCGCCAGAGCCGTGGGAAGAGCCGAGCTGGAATTAGGCGCGGCTTTTATCGGGGCAATAAACGCCAGATAGGGAAAATAACAAACAGGTTGTTAATTGCTGCCGTCGCCCCGTTCCCTCAGGGCCGTGTCTAGACAGAGCCTGGCTCCGGGCTGCGTTTATCCCGAACCTTCGGAAAGGGGCTGGATGCGGGATGCGGTGCCCGGAGAAGCCCCTGGAATGGGGAAAGGGAGGCGGGATGGGCACTGCAGCTGTGCCCTAAATCAGAGAGGCTCCCGCAGAGGTGGGAAGCAGACAGTCTGCAGTGGTTATTAATAATTCAGTCCCAATTTGTCCCATCTAGGAGAGCACGGAGCCCGGCCAAGCCTCCCCTCGWGGCGGGAGAGGMTGCCCGGAGCGGGCRSARCCTCCCGGGGCTGCTGCAGGGATCGATCCCCGCTGGCAGCGATTTGGGGTCTCTGCTGCTTCCCCATCTCGTGACAGAGGTCTCCCCGTGCTTTTTCTGTCTCCCAACTCCCATTTTGGGTTTCCTGGTCGCTCCCATCCTCTTCCCTTCAGCGACATCCCCAACACCCCATCCTTGTCCCTCCCCAAACCCTTCCCTCCATGGGGAGCGGCAAGAGCAACATCAGGARCACAACCAAGAGGAAAAGGCAGACTGAGCCAAAATATTGAGTTTTTCCCATCCAGGAGAGCACGAAGCCCGGCCAAGCCTCCCCTCGAGGCGGGAGAGGCTGCCCGGAGCGGGCACAATCTCCCGGGGCTGCTGCAGGGATCGATCCCCGCTGGCAGMGATTTGGGATCGCCTGTCCCTGTCCCTCCCGGAGCGATCCCATATCCTCGGGAGGGGTTTGAATCAGCGTTTCCCCCTCTCCTGGGGCTCTGGGGTTGGTGCTGGCATCGATTGATCGGCAGTTTTGGTTCTGTGTCCCGCAATTCGGGCTGAATCCTGCTCCCCGCCGTGCCGGAGGATGGGAAAAATAAAACCTGTGGAGCCCGGAGAGCCGAGGGATCCACTCTGAGGACTTTGGACCGAAATCTYCTTTTCCTCCTTCACCCAGCCACCCCTTCCCAGGACAAGGTGCATCCCAAGGCTTTCCTGACCCCAGGCTTTGGACGGCCGAGTTTTAAAACGCCCTGCAAATGCTCTCTCTGAATTTTTCCTGAAGTATTTCCTTGCAGCTGGTGTGCTTTTTAATTGAGTTTTGCCATTTGAAAAATACATGAAGCTCTGTAATGGAGGGAGAGACAACATTCCCTCCTACAGGAAGATAAAGATGCATTTAAAGAGAAAAAAAAAAAAACCGACCCCAGAGCTGCCTGATGAAGTATTGACCTGGAGACAGAGTGGATCCGATGGAGCCAGCYCGGCCCCTTAGGAAAACTTGAGGCTGTTCATTAGGGATGAGCTCACTGCCAGYTTAACTCCATCCTCACCACTCCCACTGAGGCCTGTGCTGAACCTGCCAATTCCCAGATTTTCCATGAAAACAGCGACCACGGGGTCTTTTTATGTGGTGGAAATTATTTGGGACTTGTTGCAGCCTCGTGTGTGCTGCTGTGGGGGGTTGGGACACCGGGAAAGCTCTGGGGGTGGGATGGAGGAGAACTGAGTGCCTCCATCCTTGCAGGAATTCCATACTTTCCCTGCAGAAATTCCATACTTTCCCCTCTCAGGGGATCCCTCAGCCAGGCTTTGGGCTCTGGAGGGCACCAGGAAAATGAGAGGTTTGCTTGGAAAACACCAGCAGGAGCTGCCGTGTGAATTCCAGGAAACAGCCCTTCCTTCCTGGAAATCTCACCCATAGAATGCTTTTTAACATTCCCAAAAAATGTGGATTTTCCCCTGTGTCCAGCACAGAGCTCTCTTTAACCCCAAACATGAGTTTGCTCCCATTCTGCTGCCTGGTTTTTAATGGAAATGTATTTTCCTTAGAAAAACCCAGGAAAAACAGGAATAAGGGTGGCAGATTGTGGATCCAGCAATCCTCACACACTTGGGAGAAGGGCTCCCAATGATCCAGGCTTCCCGTGGCAATTCCAGGTGCCACCCTGGCAATTCCAGCTGTCACATTTACAGCTGAGAAAGCTTCCTAAGGTTCTGTAATCCTGCTCTCATTCCCAGCCTAATTTTAAAGCACTTTGTCCCACTTGTTCTCCTGCCAAAGCATTCCTGGAACCAAAACACCCCGCAAGCCTCACCTGGTTTGAATTTTGCTTCCTTCCTTCCCGAATCCCCGAGGATTTTGCTGAAATTCACCCCTTTTTGGCTAAACCAGCCCCCAGCACCAGGTTTGCAGCAGAACCCTTGGATTGACTCCTGGCTCGCTCCAAGCCAGCCCGGAGTCACTGCTGGAATTCCTAAAAAGCCAAGTTCTTCCTTGCAAATTCCAGCTTCTCATAGATTAGCTGGAGCTGGTAAACGTGGCATTAGGAAGCAGGCCCAGGTATTGTCCCTTCCCCCATCAGCTCTGGCCAAATCACGGCAGATCTGCGAAGATTTCYGGGAATCTGGTTGGTTGGGATTTTTTCCCTGCCTCCTGCCAGCTCCTCTTGCCAGTTTGACCACTTGCCCGCTCATCCTCCGAGAAGGGTGAGTCAGCTTGGCAAAAAATTAATCAATAAAATATTCCAGGCCAGCCCCAGCAGGGGCTCTGTGCCCTGACCCAAAATGGGGTCTCAAAAGCCACAAACCATCTCAGCCTTCCCCCCTCTGGCTKTTCCCAATCCCAATCTTTGCCTAAACACCCTCCTGCAGCTCAGTTTGGGTAGTGAAGTGCACTAAAATCTTGGAATTGTGGAATGGTTGGGCTGGAAGGACCTTAAAGCTCATCCCARCCCTGCCCTTCCACCGTGGAGGGTTCCTGGATCCATCCCAGCCGGAGGAGGAGGATGGGGATGCTCAAAGGTGGGAGGAATTAAACAGCTCCTCTTGCATCACTCTTCCCTCCATCCCATCATGAGCCCACAAGAACAGGATGATCTTTAAGGTCTCTTCCAACCCCAAACCATCCCAAAATTGTCTTTTATCGGGAAGAAACCGGCTTTATTTTCACCCTGGTCTCTGTCCTAGAAAAAAATTGATGGCAGCACTCAGGGCAGGAGGAGCAGAGCGATGAGCTCAGAATCCATCCCCATGTCAGAGAGAACAACCCCACTTTTCCAAGGAAATAAACTCCAGGCAATTAAGTGAGAATTAAGATTTCGTGCACGCCACGAGCAGCAGGCGTGGAGAAAGGAGCCAGCTGGTAAATTTAGGATGTGACAAAGTCATGCGAGCGCTAACTGGATTACTGGCATTTATTTGGGAATACTTATGGATTTGATTATGCAACGTATGGATCTCCATAATTCCGCCTTTCACTCCCGCCGGCGTCGCGGGGAGCTTTACAAACAATTAATCGGTGTGAGCCCCGGGGAATCCGGTGTGTTCCATCTGCTCCGGGGAATCCGGTGTGTTCCATCTGCTCCGGGGAATCCGAGCATCCCATCCCTCCCCAAATGCATTTGGGATCAGAGGTGGCTTCGTTGGGGTGGTTGATTTTTAACCTTTTCTGAGCTGAAGGTTAAAAATCTCAAGTTTTTGGTTTTTAAACTGCCTGCGCTGATCCTGGGGTTCCCTGGGGATGAGCTGGTGCAGAATTCTCTGGARTGAGTTTTGCAGGGATGGAAATGCATCCATCCCCCAGGAGGGGTGACTTTAATCCCTTTAGCTTGGATATCAGGAGGAATTTCTCCACGGAAAGGGTGGTCA
>NW_026623825.1:263971-264931 GCF_030028575.1 Malurus melanocephalus | reverse complement strand
CAGGCAGCAGAATCGGAGTAATCGGGGCTGTGTGCCCCTGGGGGAGCAAATCCTGATCCCAAAAGCAAATCCTGATCCCAAAAGCAAATCCTGATCCCAAATTCCCTGGGTGATTCCCAGGCTGAGGTGTTGGAACATCGCCCAAACTCCTGCGGCGGCCCCTCCATCACAGCCAAAGGATTGTGGAGTGATTTGTGGGGGGAATTTGGGTTTTTTATGGGGGATATGCAGGGATGAGCTGCCTAACGGGGTGCTGGTGTCTCCCTTTGCCTTGCAGGACCTCCCACTCCAGGGCCAAGGCGGAGGCGGCCGTGACGGCGGCRCAGAAGGCGCAGGAGGAAGCGCGGATCGCCAGGATCACTGCCAAAGAGTTCTCGCCTTCCTTCCAGCACAGGGAAAACGGTCAGTCCGGGAGCCAGCCCCCACCCCTGWGCCCTGCAGAGAYCCCAAAACCACCAAAAATCCCAGGCTGTGCCTGCAGCTCCCAGTCCTCACTGGGGTTATTGGGGTGGGAAAGCTCCCTGGAGCACCGGGGTTTGGGACATTCAGCACAAGGCAGTCAATGTCCAGCATTTCCACTTTGTTCACGGCTTTTTTCCCGGGATTGCCTCTTTTCACCCCATTTTTTAATTCCCAGCCCTTGATGGTTGCACAGAAAGGGCCCGACAGAGCTCTGGAAGGGAAATGCAAACACAGAAAATCCCAGAGGTCACCACTGATCTCACACCCATGGGTTGAGTGGTTCCTGATTTCCTTGGAGCGCCAGGACAGGCACCTGCTGTGACCTGACCCCTTCTCGGCTGTGGAAATCCATCACTGGGAAAAGCCACAGCTGAAGGAATCCATCCTTCCTTCCTTCCTTCCATCCTTCCTTCCTTCCTTCCTTCCTTCCTTCCTTCCTTCCTTCCTTCCTTCCTTCCTTCCTTCCTTCCTTCCTTCCTTCCTTCCTTCCTTCCTTCC
>NW_026623825.1:258272-263599 GCF_030028575.1 Malurus melanocephalus | reverse complement strand
AGTCCCCCCAGCAGTAATTAACGCCATAATTAATCAGTGATTTACCTTTCCTACATTAATTCCATAATGAATCTTTGGGTTTCTCCCGAAGTTTCCCCACACGGAGCTCTCCCCCGGAGCCGGCTGTGGTTATTTCTCCCCTCCCGGGATTTCTCGGTCCCGTTTATTGYTCCAGGGCCCGGAGCCGCTCCCGACCCCCGGGCAAAGGGATCGCTGGACCCGCTGGTCCCGGCTCAGCCCTCACCACTCCACGAGGGCGACCCACGGACGGGTTTTGGGTCCGGCTGCAGCCTGATTTAGGGCACAGCCCCACGCCGGGCATCCCGGGCTGCCCGAGCATCCTTGTGCCCGCTGAACGATGCTCAGCCTGGTTCCAGCCCCTCTCATCCCTCCTCCTGCCCAGGCCCGGTTTGTACATCACAGATCTGAGCTTTCTCGCAGGGCTGCGCGGTCCCAGGGGCCTCTCCAGCCCTGAGATGTTCCTCATCTCCATTTCCTCCTGCCAGGAGACTTTGCTGCTTTAAATCACCTCTTGAAAAGATATTTTTAGGTGATACATTTTTTACTACCTGCCAGCCGGGGCCTCGCTCCTGCTGGGGTTGGTGTGGTTGGAGCTCTGACTGGAAGGGCCGTGGAGAGCCAGGAGAGCCGAGGGGAGGGGGGGGCAGTTTTACCTAAAACACATTAAAAAACAAACCACGGCATCCCAGATGTGCCGGGAAAGCCGGGAGCGCCTGCGGAGCGGCTCGGGCAGACCCCGGGTGTGAGCGGCGGTGTCACCCGCAGAGCCCGCGACATCGGGCTGGAAACGGCCGGGGAGGGCGGTGAGCGGCGATGGGGGAGCTGCCACCATACTCCAGCATTGCAGGGACTCTGCGTGCCCACCTTGCACAGGATTGCGGGTTCTGGGTGTGCCCACCTTGCACAGGATCGCGGGTTCTGGGTGTGCCCACCCTGCACAGGATTGCGGGTTTTGGCTGTGCCCACCTTGCACAGGATCGCCTGTGCTGGCTGTGCCCACCCTGCACAGGATTGCGGGTTCTGGGTGTGCCCCTCTCATCCAGGATTGTGGGTGCTGGATTTGTCGCCCTTATACAGGATTATGGGTGCTGGCTGTGCCCCTCTTCCACAGGATCCTGGGTGATGGATATGCCCCCTTCCCACAGGATCCTGGGTGATGGATATGCCCCCTCGTTTATGATCGTGGGTGCTGGATATGCCCCTTTTCCAGGATCCTGGGTGCTGGCTGTTCCCCCCTCGTTTAGGATCGTGGGTGCTGCATTTGCCTCTCTCGTTCATCATGCTGGGTGCTGGATGTGTCCCGTACACTCAGAACTGTGGGTGCTGGATTTGTCACCCTTGCACAGGGCTGTGCATCCCTTCCACACGATCCTGGGTGCTGGATATGCCCCCTTTCCACAGGATTCTGGGTGCTGGATATGCCCCTTCCACAGGATCACGGGTTCTGGGTGTGCCCACCTTGCACAGGATTGCGGGTGTTGGATGTGCCCCTCTTATCCAGGATTATGGGTGCTGGCTGTGCCCCCCTTCCACAGGATCCTGGGTGCTGGATATGCCCCCTTCCCACAGGATTATGGGTTCTGGATGTTYCCCCCTCGTTTAGGATCSTGGGWGCTGRATTTGTCTCCTTCRTTTASGATCCCTGCTCTGGCTTTGCCCCCTTTCCCGGGGTCCTTTTGCTGTCAGTGTCCCCTTCCCCGGGGTCCCGGAGCTGGCTGTGCTCTTTTTAGGAYGCTGCCGGTCCCCAGTGCCACCCACGGTGCTGAGTGCCACCCACCCTCGGGGCGCTCCCTGCGCAGAGCCCCCGG
Source organism: Malurus melanocephalus (assembly GCF_030028575.1). Taxonomy (NCBI): domain Eukaryota; kingdom Metazoa; phylum Chordata; class Aves; order Passeriformes; family Maluridae; genus Malurus; species Malurus melanocephalus. Next base: position 261,770 of record NW_026623825.1, on the reverse strand, counting down.
TGCTGGCAGCGCTCCCGGCGGGGTGGTGGGTGTGGGTACCACCCACCGGCACAGCGAGTGCCGCGGRTGCCCCCTCGGAGGGGTTTGGGGGTGCCGTGAGAGCGGGGAGGGTCCCTGCCCACCTCAGCATCAGCTTGGAGCACCTGCGGGCTCCAGCAATTCACTCAGAAGGTGAAGGTGTTAACCTGAGAAAAAAACACAAATATCCCTGTTCTGTATCCTCGCCCGTGATTTCCATCCTCATGTCCCCATCACGGTTGTTCACCCCAATTCCTGGGTGCAGCAGGATCACCCCCAGGKTTTTGGGGTGCTGTCACCYCCCAGGTGACAGCGGCACATCAGAGCCAGCGGCCGGAGCCTGGCGCGGCTCCCGAATCCCGAGCGCGGCTCCTCAGGGCAGCGCGGCTTTGCCTTTGAAGCCTCCATCCTGCTGGAAATCCAGATTTGGTGCTCCGCATCCTCCTTCGCGCTCTCACAACCGTTCTTCCAGGAACATCACGTGCTCCGGCACTAATTTTAGCTGCGGATAATTGTTGCACATCCTCGGGTGCCGAAAGCCGGCCCCGGCTCAGCCTTGAGCTCCTGCGCAAGGAAACGCCTCCACCCCTGCGGGCTGCGGGGCCGGGGGGCAGCTGTGCCCCGGTACCCCCGGTACTTCCAGCCCTGCCCTTCCCAGAGCCGCAGCCCAGCGGGAATTAACCCCAAGGAAAGGCAGAGTCCCCTGCAGATCGCTGCGGGGGCGGGTGGGGAACATTTCGGGTGAGGGGGATTTAATAACGCCTTCCCTGATGCTGGTGGGTGGAACATCGCTGGGGTTTCTCGTCCCTCTGTGGGGCTCTGGGGATAGGAACAGTGGGTGCAGCGAGGCTGTGGGTGGCTGTGGGGCTGGACATGACAGCTGTGGGGTCCTCGGAGCCGATGGAAGCTTTAAAATCCCTGGAATTCCGGCAAAAGCACTGAATTGGGGAAAGTAAAGCCCAAAAAACAAGGACACCCCAAGTCTTGGTGAGCCCCTTCCCACAGATGGCTTTCCAGCTTTCTCACATGAAGGCATTTAATCTCTCTGCACCTCAGCTTCCCATTTGGGTTCCTGTCCCAGTCACCACTGAAAAACAGCCCCAAAAAAAGTTTATATTTTATCCCAGAAAGAGTTATTCTGCAGGGAAAGGGCTTTTTCCTTCTCAACAATTCCCCACCAGCACCAGGATTGCTCAGGGTCCCTGGATGAATCCCAGGAAATTCAGTCCCCCACATCCAAACGGGGTAAAAATGAAGGCTGAACTCTGTAAATACTGTCCCAAAAAACAGAGCCATTCGGAGACCTTTTCCCACAAATGCCTTGGGTGGATCTCCAAGAAATTTTTTTATTATTTCTCTCCCCTGCCAGAACTCTGATCCATCCATCCCCACACTCCCTGCGTGTATCCCAGCCCTGGCAGGGGTGGAGACAATCCCAGCAGCTCCCCAAAAAGCTGCAAGAGAGAAAATTACTCAACACAGGCGGAGGGATCCGAGCAGGCRCTCCCCAGCGTTTATTTTTAAACGATGGCACGAAAATCGAGCTCTCCCTTTTCGAGGCTCGCTTCTCGTCTCGCCATAGCAATCGCAATTAGATGCATTTCAGGGGCATTAGGCACTTAATATATTTATCAAATTATTCCCCTAATTTAGCACGGCTTTAGCTGGGAACARCTGGAGAGGGAAAAAAAGAGAATTAACCACTGTTAGCTGGCTTGGAATCGCTCGGGGTTTTGTCAGCGATGAACACGGTGGAGGATTTTGGTGGAGATTTTTTTTTTGGAGGTTTTTGGTGGAGGCTTTTTTTGGAGGTTTTTGTTGGAGGGGTTTTTTTGGAGGTTTTTTTTAGAGGTTTTTGTTGGAGGATTTTGGGGGAGGTTTGTGGTGGAGATTTGTGGTGGAGGTTTGTGGTGGAGATTTGTGGTGGAGGTTTGTGGTGGAAGTTCTTGGTGGAGGTTTTTTTGAAGTTTTTGAAGTTTCTGAGGTTTTTGAGGGTTTTGGTGGGGGGATTTTTTGGAGTTTTTTTGGAAGTTTTTGGTGGAGGTTCTTGGTAGAGGTTTTTTTTGGAGGGTTTTTTTGGAGGTTTTTGGAGGAGGGGTTTTTTTGGAGGTTTTTGGTGGAGGGCCTTTTTTGGAGGGTTTTTTTGGAGGTTTTTTTTGGAAGTTTTTGATGGAGGTTTCTGTTCTGTGTTCCTCCAGCAGCAGAAGACACTCAACCCCTCCTGAAGTCCCCACCCTCAGGGTGACACTGCCTGGGGAGTCTCGGGGTAAAAGGAATGAGGAATCTCCACTGGGATAGGGAGGATGGGGCTCCTGCTTGAACAACCCCCCCTGTCCTTCCACCCCATCCCAGGGGGGCTGAGGAGGGAATGTCCCTGTCCTGTGGGGCTGTGTGGGGTGGAAAAGCCCTGGGATGTGAGGTTTTGGGGTTTCTCTTGCACACCTGCCCATGTGTGGCCATCTCCCCGTGAAAAGCTGTAAAGGAGATGTTCCTCCTGCACCTCACAGCTGAGAAAATGAGGGGGCTCCCAGTGGGACAGGTGTGATGGCTGTGGGTATGGGGTGATCCCAGTGACACCCAGAATGATCCCAGTGACACCCAGGGTGATCCCAGTGACACCCAGAATGATACCAGTGACACCCAGCGCATACAGGGTGATCCCAGTGACATCCATGGTGATCCCAGTGACACCCAGGTGATCCCAGTGACACCCAGGGTGATCCTAATGACACCCAGGGTGATCCCAGTGACACCCCAGGTGATCCCAGTGACATCCAGCACACACAAACACAGAGCACAGGCTGTTTCACCAGCCACATCACAGATTTTCCCTCTCATGCTTCCAGATTGGGAACTGATGGGAAACGTGGTCAGATGGATCCCAAAAACCATCAGAACCCTCTCCCAGCAACTTTGCATGGCTTCTTCACATTTCTGGGGCTGGAAAACCATTCCCATACTGGGAACGGGAACCATTCCGGAACTGGGCATAGGAACCATTCCCATACTGGGAATGGAAACCATACCTATATGGGGAACAGGAACCATTCCCAAACTGGGAATAGGAACCATTTCCGAACTGGGAACGGGAACCATTCCTGAACTGGGAACAGGAACCAGGGAACCATTCCTGTGCTGGCAACATGAACCATTCCATATTGGGAACAGGAACCATTCCTGGACTGGGAACGGGAACCATTCCTGTACTGGGAACAGGAGCCATTTCCATACTGCGAACGGGAACCATTCCCGTACTGGGAACAGGAACCATTCCCAGACTGGGAACAGGAACCTTTCCCGGACTGGGAACAGGAACCACTCCCGGACTGGGAACAGAAACCATTCCCATACTGGGAATTGGAACCATTCCCGTACCGGCTGTGGCTCTGCAGGTCAGGGCTCAGGACAGGTTTGGGGTCACAGCAGAGCTCCCAGCAGCTGTGACAGCTCCATCCCGGTCCCACCCCACCATCCCCACCA
>NW_026623825.1:256568-257741 GCF_030028575.1 Malurus melanocephalus | reverse complement strand
AACAGAAATAACCTCTCTGCCTTTCTCTCCCCCTCTCTCCCCTCTCCACACCCGCCCCCCAAAAAGGGCTCGAATGCCAGCGTCCCAAGCGGCAGAACTCGAGCGACGACATCGAGGTGCTGTCCACCGGGACCCCTCTGCAGCAGGAGAGCCCCGAGCTGTACCGCAAGGGCACCACGCCGTCCGACCTGACCCCCGACGACAGCCCGCTGCAGAGCTTCCCCGCCAGCCCCTCGTCCACGCCGCCCCTCGGGCCCTCCTGCCGCAACAAGAGCGCCCATTTCTCCCGGCAGGTGTCGGTGGATGAAGAGAGGGGCGGCGAGATCCAGATGTTGCTGGAGGGGCGTGGYGGGGATTACCTGCGCCCCAACAGCTGGAGCGAAGAGAAGGTGAGCGGGAGCCGCGCTGGCAGAAGCGGGACGGCTCGGAGCGGGCAGCTGGGCTCCAACCCCGCCCCAGAAGATTACCGGGCTCGGAGCGGGGGGCACAAACATTCGGCCTCCAACCACAAGCCGAGAGAGAGGTGGACAGATTCCCCAGCCACGGTTTCATGGACTTCCCACCACAGGTCCCACAACCACAGCTCAGGGAGCTCCAAGCTGCTTGAGCTGGAYGAGGAGAAGATGAGCAATTACGAGATGGAGATGAAGCCCCTGATGAGGATGGATTCTTATATGCAAGAGATTCACACCCAAAAAAGACACTACGGCAAAGGGGGAGGCTGCAGGAGCGACGAGCACCGCGGGGAAGAGAGGGGCTTCGGGGTGCAGAGGCTGAGGTCAAAGTCCCAGAACAAAGAGAATTTCAGGCCAGCTTCCTCTGCCGAGCCCACGGTGCAGAAACTGGAAAACCTGAGATTCGGGGACAAAGCTGAACCTCGGCTACTGAGGTGGGACTTAACCTTCTCCCCGCCACAGAAATCTTTACCTGTTGCACTAGAATCTGAAGAGGACAGTGGGGATGCGCTCAAATCCAGTACGGTGAGTGGAGGAATCGTCCGTGGAATTGCGGTGGGGAAGTGGAGCGGAGCGGGATGGGAGGGAAGTTTGGAAAATTTGAATTATGGTCGGTTTGTGCCTCGAACTCCCTGTCCTCCCTCCTCCCATCCTGCTGGACATTGTGGGAGCAGCAGGATTATCCCTGCAGGGTGTGAGCAGCAGGTTGGAGTTTTGC
>NW_026623825.1:254032-255413 GCF_030028575.1 Malurus melanocephalus | reverse complement strand
GTGGGAAAGCTGCAGGAGAGGCGGTGGTGATGCTCCCTCGGGTTATGGCAGCAGAGCTTTGTGGTGGTCCAGGAGAGGGGAGAGCAGCCCCTTGTGAGCCATCGCAGCCTGGGCTCCTCTTTTGGGGCAAAAAGGACACTTTGGGCATGGAGGGGCTGCTGGAGAGGGCTGGAGAGGTTCGGGAGAGGAGACAGAGCCGCCTTCAAACGCTGCTGTGAGGAAAAGGGAATGTTCTGTGCTCCATGGCAGAATTAACGGGCTTGAGGGCGAGGAGGGCGAGCCGTTAACCATTACTAATGAGGAGAAGGCAGTAATTAATTCCCTGGGGAGGCTCTGGGAGCTGGATGAGGGGTCTGAGGTCTGTCTGGACWTCACCAGAACCTGGACAGAGCTGAACCTCCTCGGGAGAAGGCTGAGTCCTGTGGGTTTGGGGTTCTTTGCAGCCCTGGCTTTTGATTTCCCGGATTTCTCTTTAGAAGCTTCCCCTCCTGTTGTCCCTGTGGGTTTGGCAGTGACAGGGGAGGTGATGGGATCTGCTGGGAGCAGTGGGGAAGCCACCAGCACCCCAAAGTCCTGATTGTTGGGTCGGTGCCAAACACAGGGCAGGGCTGGAGGATGCCCCAGACCCACCCAGGAGAAACCAAAAGCCGGTCACGCTCAGGGTGTGACATTTCAGGAGAAATGAGCTCAATCTGCTCGTCAGGGGAGCAGAGAACGGTSCCTGGTCATGAAACTGAAATGAATTTGTCAGTCAGGCCGAAAATTTGGGTGAGAGGCATCGAGGTGCGGTGACATTTGCCACGCGTGCAGCATCCCTGCTCCTCCAGCCCCTCCTGGCAGCAGAGCCACGGTGGGGAGAGAGAGAAGGAGCAGCCTGGGGTGTGGGAAGGATGGATCTGGCCCAGCTTCCCCGCTGGGGCTGCGGAAAAATCCCCAAAYCCCTCCCCAGCAGCTCTGGAGCTCTGTGGCTCCCCGTGCACGGGCTCAGCTCCCACAGATCCCACACAGCACCCAGGGGAGCTGAGCCCAGGGTGCCACTGCTGGGCACATCCTGCACCCTGCAGGGGCAGAGCCACAGCCGAGCTTTGCAGCCCAGCCCGAAGCCAGAAAAAAATACCCATTTATTGCTGGGAGTTTGGTGGGAAAGCTGCAGGAGAGGCATTGGTGATGCTCCTTTGGGTTATGGCAGCGGAGCTTTGTGGTGGTTCAGGAGAGGGGAGAGCAGCTCTGCCCATCCCTGCCCACTCCCAGTGCCCGTCCCATTCCCAGTGCCCATCCCTGCCCATTCCCAGTGTCCATTCCTGCCCATTCCGTGTCCATCCCATTCCCAGTGCCCATCCCTGACTGTTCCCAGTGCCCATCCTAGTGACCATTCCCAGTG
>NW_026623825.1:253026-253670 GCF_030028575.1 Malurus melanocephalus | reverse complement strand
CCTGCCCAGCAGAGCCATGAGGGTGCCCACCATCGTGGGGAAGTGCCGTCTCTGCAGAGCAGCATGTTCAGTTTCTCACATTCATAACCGAGGGTGGAACAGATGGCGAAGGTTTGGGAGGAAGCTCATGGAATACAGAGGGAGAGATAATATGTGGATTTAAATAACCCACAATGGCAGCAACAATTTGTTCCAGCACGGGGCTGGCAGGGTTTTGTTCCAGTGGCCTGGCACGGAGGGAGGGGCTGGGGCAGGGATGGGTCTGTGCCCTGACCTCCTGGAGCTCACCTGCACCGAGCATTTCAGCTTTCAGGGACTGTGGTGGGTCCTGAGGAAGAGGAAGGGAAGGCTGAGGGGGGAGGATTTATCCCACAGACCCCAATTCCACCTCTCAGTGCTCAGGGACACGGGACACGCTGGGTCCTGCAGAAATCCACTGATCCTGCTGGAGCTCCTCATTGCCCCCCAAAGCAAATCAAGGCTCCCCAATTCCCCAAAAGCAAATCAAGGCTCCCCAATTCCCCCAAAAGCCCCATTTCCCCATTGTCTGAAATCTCCCTTCTCTGTGGTTTGGCAGGGTAGGGCCGGCTGTGAGCAGGGTGTGAGAGCCCAGGGTGTGAGAGCTGCTCCAGCCGGGATCCCAA
>NW_026623825.1:248490-250915 GCF_030028575.1 Malurus melanocephalus | reverse complement strand
AATTCAGCTCCAGGTGGGGCGGTTTTTTCACGGAAGTTTGGCACCTTTAGCCCTAAAGGCYGTAAAATGAGTTAAAAATAAGAGCTATGTGTTTTCTCCGTCCCAACCAGGCACTCCCCGTTTGGGGTGTGAAAATGCATGGAGATGTTCCCACCTGGGATGAGTCTGCTGGGAAAGGGACCTGAGGATTTGTTTGGCATTAATCTCTCTGGGATTAAACCCCATGATTTACCCCTGTGGCTTTCCAGCTTCAGGATTTTCCATTTCTTTTTTCCCACCCGGAGCMATCCCCAGGTCTCCCTGGGTTTTCCTGATTTTTCCCATCCCAACCTGTCACACTCACCCCAATCCCAGGTGGCACCTGCGTGCCCGGACACACAGAATCCATCATTTTGTGGGAATAAGGAGGGAGAGGAGTCCTGCTGCCATCACACCCCTGGAATGAGGCAGGGCCCAGCCTTGCTGCAGGGATTGTCTCTTCTGAAGACAAAGAATAACCACAAACTGTTCCTCCTCTAATCCCTTTCGTGTTCAGACAGCCCGAGGTAAATAATCTTCAGGAGGAATGGGATGTTCCCCCTGGCAGGGTCCTTTTCAAAGCTTTTTCATCCCCAGGGCCTTTGATGTACCTGGAGCACCTTCCTGACTCTGTCCTGTCACCTGCATCAGGGGCTTGAGCCCAATTCCATCTCTGAGCCTGGAAAATTTGGGGTCCAGCTTTTGGCTGCTGGTCAGGACCAGACTTTGATTGCTGTTTGTACAATAAAAATCTTAAAAATAGAGCTCCAAACACACCTGAACAAACACACAGAGCTCAACCCTTCATCTGTGAGGTGACAATTCAACCAGGCGCTGACAAACCTGTCCCCTAAGAGCCTAAAGGATCTCTAAGAGGATAAATCCTCATTTTTTCAGCCTTTTTCCCCCCAGAAGGATGTTTTTCCATCCCACCCAGCTCACTTTTCCTCACACGGGCACGTTTGGCATCTCCTGGAGCCGCCGCAGCCCGCTGGAGAAAGCCAAGTGACTCCCCGATGTTTCCTTTGCTAAATGCTCCTTAACCACCTCCCAGAGCCTGTTCCTGGCAATGATGTGACAATTCAGCACAAATGTCACCGAGCTGCTAAGTTTTCAGCCCTTTCTGCAGTGCTGAGGCTGGAAAATGGTGCATATCTCCATTTTTTTCTTTTTTTTTTTTGCTGATCCAAGTCCTCAGTAATTACACTTAATAGATCCCGGAGGGATTCCTAGGTAACCTGCACTCCGGTTTCCATGGCAGACAGGCAGAGCTTGTACCCTGTGATAACAGATAATAATGGATTGCTAATGCTTAAATTAATTATGCCACAATTGCATTTGTAAACCAGCCGTCCGTCGTATTCCCAGGAAAACTCCGGAGTTGCTACACGACAGCTCCAGGATGAAAACAAACAAGGCACAGGGGCAGGAATTACTCCACAGCTGCCATTTGCTGTCATTATTCTTGTGCCATAACCGTGGTTTATTCCTTTTTTAGTGTTTCCATGGGTTCAGGTYGAAGTTTTAGTTCTTTAAGCTTGGAAGGAAATGTTTAAAAGCCAAGATCTGACCTGTTGCTAGAGAAGTTGATATTGGTGTTCATTCCCATCCTTGGCAAGAAGGGAAGGAAAAATGAAAAAAAAATTAAAATAAGGCTTCAGGAGATCCCTGCCTAGAGCAGGGTTGGAATGAGATGATTTTTAAGGTCCCTTCCAACCCAAACCATTCCATGATTTCACAGGAGGCCAAAGATGAGCTCAGGCCTCACAAAAACAAGCAAAGTTGCAAATCAAGGGCTGTGTCTCCTTTTTGCAAAGGCTTCTAAGGGAGAGTTGGAACAGAATGGGGAGGGTTTGAGAGCTGCTGGGTCCAAGGGAGCTCAGGGCCCTGCAGCCAGGCTGGGCTCAGCAAAGCTCAGCTCCAGGATGGATCCGTGTGGGGCACGGGGCAGCAATGATGCCAGCAATGATGAGGAGGCACCAGCACCTCCTGAGACAAGAAAAAGGCACCAGAGAGGTTTGGGAGCACAGCAGGGTCTGTGATGGAGCTGAACCAGCAGCTGCCAGGGCAGGGCTCCGGCCCTACCTGCCATTCCCACCTGGAGAGCCCTGCACAGGGATGAAGGGGTTAAAAACAGGGAACAGCTGATTCCCAGAGCCCCCTCCCTGCTCTGCCTGTTTCTGGGGTGCTCTGGGGGGCATAGATTGGGGATTCCAGGGCTGTGGGGGCCAGGGAAGGGTTTTCTCCTCCCTCTGCAGCGCTCAGGGGTTGCAGGAGGCAAACAGGCACAGCCTGAGCCAGGGAGCTGAGCAGAATCTCTGTGCGTGGCAACCCAGGGGCTGTCAGCACCGGCAGGGGTTGGATCCCCCCATTTTCCAGCTGAGGACACAACTTCAATGTCCTGGGT
>NW_026623825.1:245373-246909 GCF_030028575.1 Malurus melanocephalus | reverse complement strand
GAAAGTGTCTGGAGAGCTCCGGGGATTGAGCTGCAGCCGCGTCCTTGGGACCCACGCCTGTGTCGGGATGTGTTCAGGAAGCTATGGGTGCTTCTGGAGGGATTGAACCATTCCTGGGTTGTTTATGGGGTCACACATGATTGTTGGGGATGTATTTGTGTTCCCTGGAAGCCACAGACGCTCCTGGAGGCACTGAACCATTCCTGGGATGTTTATGGGGTCCCACGCTTGTGTTGGGATGTGTTTGTGCTCCGTGGAAACCACGGGTGCTTCTGGAGGGATTGAAGCCCTCCTGGGATGTTTATGGAGTCACACACAATTATCCAGGATGTGTTCACGCTCCATGGGATCCATGTATGCTCTTGGAGGCATTGAACCATTTCTGGGACGTTCCTGGGGTCCCCTAAATGACTGTTGGGATATGTTTGTGCTCCATGGAAGCCATGGGTGCTTCTGGAGGGATTCAACCATTCCTGGGATGTTTATGGGGTCTCACACGATTGTCAGGATGTGTTCATGCTCCAAGGGATTCACGGGTGCTCCTGGAGGGATTGAACTATTCCTGGGATGTCTATGGGGTCACACACAATTGTTGGGATGTATTTGTGTTCCCTGGAAGCCACAGACGCTCCTGGAGGCACTGAACCATTCCTGGGATGTTTGTGGTGTCTCACACGATTGTCAGGATGTGTTATGCAAGCCATGGGTGCTTCTGGAGGGATTGAACCCCTCCTGGGATGTTTATGGGGTCTCACGCAATTATCCAGGATGTGTTCATGCAACCCATGGGTGCTCCTGGAGGCACTGAACCATTCCTGGGATGTTTATGGGGTCCCATGCTTGTGTTGGGATGTGTTTGTGCTTCGTGGAAACCACGGGTGCTTCTAGAGGGATTGAACCATTCCTGGGATGTTTATGGGGTCACACGCAATTATCCAGGATGTGTTCATGCTCCATGGGATCCACGGGTGCTCCTGCAGAGATTGAACCATTTCTGAGATGTTTATGGGGTCCCCCACACAATTGTTGGGATGTGTTCCTGCTCCATGGGATCCATGGGTGCCCCTGGAGAGATTGAGCCATTTCTTGGGATGTTTTTGGGGTCCCCCACACGATTGTTGGGATGTGTTTGCGTTTCTTGGAAGCTATGGGTGCTCCTGGAGGCATTGAACCATTTCTGGGATGTTTATGGGGTCCACGATTGTCAGGATGTGTTATGCAAGCCCTGGCTACTCCTGGAGGGATTAAACCATTTCTGAGATGTTTATGGGGTCCCCCACACAATTGTTGGGATGTTCATGCAAGCCCTGACTGCTCCTGGAGAGATTGAACCATTCCTGGGATGTTTATGGGGTCCCATACAATTGTTGGGATATGTTCATGCAAGCCATGGGTGCTCCTGGAGAGATTGAACCATTCCTGGGATGTTTATGGGGTCCCACACAATTATCCAGTCTATGTTTGTGCGCCATGGGATCCACGGGTGCTCCTGGAGGGATTGAAGCACTCGTGGGTTATTCATTCCAGCCTGGGGTG
>NW_026623825.1:241702-243433 GCF_030028575.1 Malurus melanocephalus | reverse complement strand
TTTTTTTTTTTCTATGTCACTTAATTTGTTCGTTTCTACCATCTTTGTACTATGCCTGCCTTGATTTTTGTCCCCTCCCCGTCCCCACGGAGAATCTGCATAACTCATTAAAGATGCCGTGTCCCTGTTCTGAGCTCTCCTGGTCCCATCACACTCAGCGTGCTCTCAGCTCCATCCCCCAAARAACCCGTTCCCTCCCCGTCCTGCTCCACCAGATTTGGGATTTGRTAGGGCCAGGGACCAAACCCCAACCCCATCCCCTGGAGAAAGGTGCAGGAGGAGCTCCCGAGGGTGGGGTGAGACCCTGACAGGAATTTTGGGGGTGGGCAAAGGAGGGGGAAAAGCCCTCCTGGACGTTCACATCCAGAGTTGTTGGATCCAGCCCGGACTCGTGGACTCAGCTTTGCTTTGCTTCTGTTTTAGCTGTTTCTCTGCTACCTTTTCAGCAGATTTCTTATTACACTGCACTGGATTGCTATATTTTTAACCAGAAATAAACTAAGGATTAGAGCATGTGCCAGTTAAATTCAGTTCTTTTCCTTACATGGTCTGATTCCCTCCTGTCGCAGTTTTGCTTCCTCTTTCCCTTCCTTTCCCTTTCCAGGCACAGGGCTATGGGTGGACAGGGGAAAAGGATAATTTTGAAATTTCCATTTTCCACAGTAACTGTCCATCATCTTCCCACCTCTTCCTTTTTTTGTGTTGTTTTGGATTTTCCTTTTGGCTCCTTAGTCATCATTTTTTTTTTTCTCCCTCTTCAACGCTTGCTGCACACTTGGAATGAACCAAAAAAACGACATATTTGGGATGGCAGCCCTGGGAATTCACCCCTGGGATTTGGAATTCTGCTTTTACTCTTTGGAAAGCCTCTCGAGGACTATTTTTTCTTTTTTTTTTTTGGTGCATTCAAGTGCATGACACAGAGCTCCTGTCAGGAGCAGGTCAAACAGAGCCCTGCAGACACAGATATTTAGATATATCTGTAAAAACGCCTCTTGTTATCCATCAAATAAAAGCACTGGTGGTTTCCTGAGTGGATTTTTTTCCCACTGGTGACTGATGAGTTATTCCTGGACCAGCACAAATCCAGTTTGGATTTCCCAGCTCTCTGTTCCACTCAGTYGAGCCGAGCTTTGCTCAGGAGGAAAGACAGAAGAATATTAACGTGCTCCCAACCCACACGGCCCAAAATATTGATTCTTTTCTTAATCCCAGCGAGTTGAGCAATTTGTCTGAGTTCTGGGTTCCTCACATTCGCCCAAGGCCAGAAATATTGCTGAGAATTAGCCCAGGGAGAGAGGTAAATCTGTGTATTTCCCTGGCTCCTGCTGATCCACATGAAGGCCATGAAAATTCCCAAAAAGTTGGGTCAGAAATCCTTGGAAATGAAAAATTCCCATCAAGGTGGGTCAGAAATCCTTGGAAATTAAAAATCCCCATCAAGGTGGGTCAGAAATCCTTGGAAATGAAAAATTCCCATCAAGGTGGGTCAGGAATCCTTGGAAATGAAAAATTCTCATCAAGGTGGGTCAGAAATCCTTGGAAATGATCCAGCCCTGCTGCTTTGTGCCCTCAGACAGGTGAGGGTTTGGATAATTTTTTAGGTTGCTCTGGGATTTTTATGTTGTGACAGCAGAACAGGCAGCACAAGGAGGAGCTGGGACAGCAGAGCCATGGGAAATTTGGGAAGCAAAAATTTGGGAGGGGATTTGGGAAGGGGGAATTTGGGAA
>NW_026623825.1:239025-241197 GCF_030028575.1 Malurus melanocephalus | reverse complement strand
CCCAGACCCCAATTGCAGCTCTCTCCAGGCCCGGAGCTCCCCGAGATGCTGAGCTGTGGCAGCATCCCYGCTCCTCGTGTGCAGCCAAGGAAGCACTGCCTGGAAAACACGGCCAGACTGCAACAGAAGGGGAGGAGCTGAGCACAAACAGGGTGGGAGCGGCGCTSAAGGGCTTAATTGAGACCCAAGGACTAATTACACATCCCAGCAGCTTCGGGAAGGCAGGGGAGGATGGAGAGCTGGGATTTTTGGGAGCTGCCCCACTGAGAGGGTGGCTCCAGAGGGCTGTGCTAAGGCAGGACAGAGCAGGGATGGGATGGGATCTCCTGAGCTGGGGCCTGTGAGTGAGGGGTTTGCACCAAAAAGGATCCTGGCAGCGGAGATTTTCCTGGTTCAGGGAAACAGCTCAGCTCTTGACGGACTCCAGCAGTCACAGGATCACAGAATCCCAGGATGGTTGGGTTAGACAGGACCTTAAAGCTCATCCTATCCCATCCCAGGGTGCTCCAAGCCCTGTCCAGCCCAGCCTTGGGCACTGCCAGGGATCCAGGGGCACCCACAGCCGCTCTGGACCTCCCCATCCTCCCAGGGGATGGCAAATTCCCCAAAACTTCACACAGGAAAATGTGGATTCCCCCAGATGAGAGGACCAGAGGATGAGGGACTGAGCAAGCACGAGGGATTCCTTCCCAGGTCATCAATAAATGGTTTTATTCCCCCTTCCCCCAGATCATCAATAAATGCTTTGTTCTCTCTTTTCCCACTTAATCAATAATGGTTTATTTTCACCTCTCACCTGTTACTTCATGGGGAAGCTCCCTCCCTGTCAGCCACRCTTTTCTCTCCCCAATCCCAGCTCCCTGTCAGCTCCATTTAACCATTGTTCCATCCCAAATCCCYCGGCAGATCCCAGCCCTGCCCTCTGGAGAGCTCCATCCCGGGGGAAAGCCCTGCCACAGCAACACCCAGGGCACCTGGAATTCCTGGTGGCACCTCAAGGCATCACTGCTCRCTGCAGAACACTCTGGATGTTCCCATCTGTTGTCCCCAAGGACACAGCACTGCTCTGCTGGGGAGGAAACGATGCCTTGAGGAGAGGGGCTGGAAAAACAAATCCTTGGATCAGGTCCTTGATGTGCTCAGCGAGGTCTGCAGGTGGGATATTTTGGTCAGAAAATAGGTGGGACATAGCACTTGTCAGAAAAAAAGTGGGACATTTTGGTCAGAAAATAGGGGGGACATTGCACTGGTCAGAAAATAGATTGGACATTATAGTGGTCAGTAAATAGGTGGGACATTTTGGTCAGAAAATAGGTGGGATATTGCAGTATTCAGAAAATAGGTGGGATATTGCAATGGTCAGAGAGCAGGTGGGACATTACAGTGGTCAGAAAGAGCTCACTCTCAGGACAACTGGGCCAAAATGGGGAAAAAATGAACTGGGAGATCCCACAAAACTACAGTGAACATGGGAAAGGAAGAGGCCTCTGTGATGTGCATTTCATAGGTGAGGCAGGAAAGGATTCCCAGTTTTTCCAGGAACAGGCCTCTGTGACATGCATCTCACAGGTGAGACATGAAAGGATTCCCTGTTTTTTCCAGAGCTCCTGGAGCTCCTCACACCCACTGCCTGCACATCTCAGAGCAGGAGCTGCAATCACACACCAGCAGAAAAGCCAGGATGGGATTTATTGAGCAAAACAAAGTGATGTAACCAATCAGTTTATTGTAGGAACCCTCGGAGATGTGTCCTGGCCCCAAGCAGGGATTTGGGACCAGGGAACCATTGTCATGTGCACAGTTTGAATGGACAGACCCCAAACARCTCTGGAACACAACAGTCAGTGTTGGACAGCCCAAGCTCAGCAGAACAAGTGCTGGGACAGCAATCCTGTTCCTCAGGACCCTCAGGAGGAACAGCACATCCAGAGCACCCATCTGGGACGGGATGGTCAGCCCGGAGACCCTCAGAGCTGGGATGGACATCAGGCACAGCTCCTTCACCGCTGCAGAACCTCAAGACTTGTGCACAGACTCCTCATGGAAGGTCTTGGCCATGGCCTGAGCCACCYTGAGCACCTTCTTGTCCTTGGCCTCGGGGCCCATGTGGCTGCGGGCCACTCGGAGCCAGTAGGGCTCGGTCCTGGCCACGTACTGGGCCTGCTGCTCCCC